>NW_007246458.1:46124-107561 GCF_000164805.1 Carlito syrichta
TGCATCTTTTCTTAAAAGCAAATTCTCCACAAAAACATGCCTTTGGGTCACTAGTAGATAATTGTGAAGGTGTTTGTCAGAACATCTACCTTTCTTGACAGGATGGAACTAGAATATTCAGGGCTTCCTGCCTGTGCTAAAATGCTGAACAGAATATAGAAAGACAACCCTGGGATATTCAAGCACATATTCATCCAGTTGCCCTACATTTACATTTTTAGAAATGTGTTGAAGCTCTGGTTAAATTTTTTTTCATTCTTGATCTGTGTATGGCAGAATTCTAAATGATGGAATGTTACTTGAGTTGTCCTCTTGCAGCTGTTGTCTTCTCTCCTCTCTCTTTCAAGTAGGGCAGCCTCAGGTGTCCCTTGCAAGGGAAGAGAGAGGAGAAAGGAACTGGCATCCTAGCCTCTGCCAGTCCCAGGAGTGGAGCAGGTCAGGACCATTTATTTCTTCCTCCACTGGAGATGAGCTCTGTCTACACAGCAGGATCAGAGAGACAAAGAAAAATAAAGGTGTTTAGGTCTGTTTTTTGCTTTTAAGGAGTTGTATTTGGCAGCTTGTTGGGAAGTGATTTCCTATAAGGGTTGGTCCAGGAGGACAAAAAGTCAACTTGGGTTGTAATTGGAGACCCTCTCCAGAGGGATCTAGAAGCCTGGAGGAGGGTGGCAATTGAATTCCCAAACATTGTTGCTTGGACAACTCATTCTTGACTAGAGATTGGGAAAAATGTTTTTCTTTGCAAAGAATGTGTCAGAAACCTCTAGCTTTGCTTATCTAACGTTGTTTAAGGACAGAAAGTGTCAACTACATGTGGGTGTCTAGGAAGTCCTGGGAACTAAAATGAGATACTCATTTGGTTAGGGGGTCCAAATTGAACCAAGAGTTTTCTTAGGAAATCACCTTGTTCATTTCTCTGTAACCACACAGGACAGAACTCCTCCCAGGCTGGAGAGTAAGAGCTGAGTATTTGTGTGTGTGTGTGTGTGTGTGTGTGTGTGTGTGTGTGTGTGTGTGTGTGTGTGTGTGTGTGTATTACGATATAAACAGAAGTCTATCAGAGAGAAAATATCCCCTATTTCACACATCTGACAAGTCTGGGAAGTAGTTACGCAAATAAGCTTTATCTTTGCATGGCCACTTCCATATAACCAACCACAGAGAATCAAGTAATTATAAGATACATTGGTAAAATCGGGCAAAATGCTTTCAAAAAGTCAAGAAAAGCCGGGCTCGGTGGCTCAGCCTGTAGTCCCGCACCTTTGGAAGGCTGAGGCGGAAGGATCGTCAGAGCCCAGCAGGTTGAGGTTGCGGTGGCCGGGAGCAGCCACTGCACTGCAGTCTGGACGACAGAGTGAGACTCCAACTCAAAAAAAAAAAAAAAGTCAAGAAATCTACCCTTGAGCCCAAATGATTCAGGTCAAATGCCCACATGCTTGAAGTTGTCTTCATTTACCATGTGTCAAATATTCAGTAAGCCCCCGATGGCGTACCAAGCCAACAATGTGTTGTATGAATAATATATCAGTGAATAAAGCAGAAAGAGCACCTGCCATCAGGAAGCTTACTTTCTTGTCAGGCAAGGAGGGTAACTGTAAAAAGCAGACACTCTAGGAATCAACAAAGGTGTGCTCCAGAAGAAATAAGAAGCCACTATGATACTGGGATGAAGAAATGCTAAAAAGCACTTTTCTAAAGAGGTAATGTTGACTCGTTGACTTTTCTAAAGATATAACATTGACTTGTTGATCAAGGTGGAGAAGAAGCCAGCACAAAAATCATGAGGACTGCAATTGCCTGCCACCAAGTGTTCCTAGCTTGGAAAAACCAAGTACAAATGCCCTGAGGCAGGAAGGAGTTTAGTATGTCCAGAACACAGGAAGAAGGCCTCTGTGGCTAAAGTTTAGTAAGCGATGACAGGATTGGTATGAAGTGAGTTTAGAGAAGTTTTAAGCGAGAGTCCAGTAGTATTAGGCCCTATAAACAGAATCAGCTCCATCACACCAACTTATGGGCTGAATAAGGCCTTGCACTTGCTGTAATTTCTTCTCTTGCTGTCTTGGAATTTTTAATAATTTTTAAACAAAGGACTCCTTATTTTCCTTTTGAACCAAACTTTACAAATTATGTAACTGGTCCCACTAGTAAATCATAGTGTAATGCGGCAACACCATATCTGAGAGGGCCTGCACGTAAGGCTTTTTACATACTCCAGAGAAGTCACCCAGAGGTCCAGTAGGGAAAGACATTGGCACGATGGCAGCCGGTTGGTGAGGAAAGAATCTGTACCTCATAACAGTACAACAAGCAGTTTTATCATCAAGCAAGTTAATGATTCCAATTGCTGTTCAGTGTTTACAATTACAGTGAGTAAGGGTGCCATCCGCATTGTTCTCTGCTCTGCACATCACCAGCATCCTGTTACTCATTACTCAGAATATGCATATCCTGCAGATACCAGCCTTGGCCGGAGCCTGCTCCCTAAGGGAAGGAGCAGAAAAAATCCAGGCATGGGGATGCTGGGGGTGGGGGAGAGTCTATGTTGGACAATTACCTCACACATACTAAGGATTTCAATTCACACATTGTTTGAGGTCAGGTTTTTGCTTTTGTTTTTCCCTTCTCACATTCACGAAACCTGGAAGTAACTAGACCAGGACCAGTATACTCTCTGTGGTATCAGAGTCCCCAGTTCCTTCTACCTTGTTGCTCTGCTGTACAGGATGTTCCATCTCAAGAGCACTCTAAGAGACAAAATGGCCGGGCTCGGTGGCTCAGCCTGTAATCCCGCACCTTTGGGAGGCTGAGGTGAGTGGATTGCCTGAGCCCGCGGGTTCAAGACCCGTCTGAGCAGCGAGACCTCATCTCTACAATAAATCAAAAAATGAGTCGGGCGTGGTAGTGCACGCCTGTAGTTCCAGCTACTTGGAAGGCTGAGGTGGAAGGATCGCTGGCGCCCAGTAGGTCGAGGCTGCGGTGGCCGGGAGCGGCCACTGCACTCCAGTCTGGGCGACAGAGTGAGACTCCAACTCAAAAAAAAAAAAGAAAGAGAGACAAAATGACAGCCAAGCCCTCATCCATCACACCTTCTTTCAGTCATGATTAAGAATACTGCTTTACCATACTGTTTCTACCTACATGCCATTGACCAAATCTAGGAAGTGGTCATAGGTAGCTGCCAGGCTAGGAAATAAGTCTTAATTCCAGGAAGCCATGGGCTCAGCTAAAAACTGAGGTTTCATTTTCCGTATAAAAAGAAGAAACAGATATTTTCTTAGGGACTATTACCAGTTCTGCTCTACACGCTCACAACTTCCTTTGCTCTGAAATATATATATATATATATACATTTTTTTTGAATTGGAGTCCCACTCTATCGCCCAGACTAGAGTGCAGTGGTCCCTCCCGGCCACCACAGCTTCGACCTGCTGGGCTCTGGTGATCCTTCCGCCTCAGCCTTCCAAGTAGCTGGAACTACAGGCACGTGCTACCATGCCCGGCTAGTTTTTGATTTATTGTAGAGATGAGGTTTTGCCAAGGCGGGTCTCAAACCCGCGGGCTCAGGTAATCCACTCACCTCAACCTCCCAAAGCGCGGGATTACAGGCTGAGCCATCGATCCCGGTTTGGTCTGAAATATTTATGCATTTATACACTCATTCATTCATTCATGCATACATTCATTCAATATTAGTTCATCCAAAAATGTTATTGAGGGTCTATTTTGTGTCAAGCCATATACTAGGGAGCCAAGAAGAGGAAGATGATTAAGAGTTAAACCCTAGCTGGGCTCGGTGGCTCAGCCTGTAATCCCACGCCTTGGGAGGCTGAGATGAGTGGATTGCCTGAGCCCGTGGGTTCAAGACCTACCTGGGCAACTTGGCGAGACCTCAGCTCTACAACAAATCAAAAATTAGTGGGGCGTGCTAGCGCACGCCTGTAGCTCCAGCTACTTGGAAGGCTGAGGAGGAAGGATCGCTGGAGCCTGGCAGGTCGAGGCTGTGGTGGCCAGGAGCGGCCACTGCATTCCAATCTGGGTGACAGATTGAGACTCCAACTTAAAAAAAAAAAAGAGTTAAACCCTAGAGGATATCTGAGGGGAGGAACAAAGACTACAGGTAAGTACAGCTTGTCACAAGTACTGGAATAGACTTTCCAAAGAGAAGAGGCCATTAGAAACTAACTAGAGGTGCTGATAAAGCTACACAGAGAAGGTGAGGCAACACACAAATTTGGTTTTATAAGGATGAGTAGCAGATGAAGAAGGGGAATATATTTCCAATGTATACCCTGTACCACTAAGTTTGATTCTGAAATAATATGTAGGATTGCTGCAGCTTTGTTATAAACATGAGTCAGACGATAAATAAAACTTAGCCCAACTGATTATTTGGTTAAACCATGTAAAGATCAGTATGCGTCTTCACACAACAATTTTGGCTATAGTCATCAGAGCTATTGGTAGAGAGATGCTGAAAAGAATGAATTGGCTATGTTGCAGGTCAGTTCACCAGCAGATATAACATCAGAGGCAAGGATATATACCAGTTGACAGAGAATCAGGCATTACTTTTATGGAATATCCCTCTAGTCCCATACTCATCCAAATGACAAATCCACCATCAGCTCTCAACTGTCCTCCCAGGTCAGTCATGTTACATCAGAGACCCTACAAGCCAGCAGCTTCTTCCCAAATTACCCTGGGATTGCAGGGGGATGTCTTGCTCTGTGACACCCAACCAAATGATTCCCATAGTTAGTTACACCTTGCAAAGTTTCCCAGCAAAGTTAAAAAAAAAAAAAAATCGAGGGAGATCTTTGGAAACAATGTTGAGCTTTGGAGGACAAACAAAAGGATTCTTCAGTTGGAAAAATAAAGATATGTTCAGAATGTTCAGACTTTTAAGATTCAACTCTTTGAAACCACAACCATACCCCCACTATGGGGATGGCTATCACTGTCACAATGGTGACCCTCCTGTGCAGCTCTTTTTTTCCTGAAATAAAAAAAAAAAGGGCTCTGTGACAAATCACATCTGCAAGATGTGTTTATATGTCAAGCACACATTGCTTCTAAATCAAATGCTGATACATGACTTATTCCATCAAAAGTAAGCAGAATGCTGTAATTTATAATCATCTTGAAGCACACTGCAGAGAAAATGAAAGCAGACCATTAAATTTTAATGCCTGTTCAGCTCTTTGAAAAAAAAAGCGTTTCTGGCCACATTTGAAGGAGAGTGGTGTTTCTCTCGCCATTGTGCACGCCCCCTCCAAAAACCAGTTTGTGTTTGCCAACATTTGTGGAAACTAATTGAAAAAATGATTTAGCTGTCAAAAGCAACCATTAGTCAGAAGTTCTCACGAGCACAGAGGTGCCTGCCGAAGAGCCAGTCCTGTCCAACGCCCCAGCCCCCTCTTAGCTTTGTAACAATTGTCTGTTGTTGTGTGAGCCAGCTCCCCGCAGCAGGACTGCAAGCAAATATTCATTGGGGTGTCATCTCTGCTTAGACTCTCGTCCTGCACACCTATTCATCTGTGTTAAGTGAACAGCAGCATCAGCTCAAATTAAGCTGGCTTGAAAACAGCCACTGTTAATAATTTCTGCTGTGATTCAACTTAGCTTTGGCTAACAGGTGAAGATGTTTCATAACGGAGGCAATTACAGCTCTGAGAGCACGTTACCACTGCCTGTGCAATCAGAGGCCTGGAACACTAGCTCCTCGCGTGCGAGAGTGGGGAAGGGCTGGGCAGCCACCACCAGGCTGCCTTCGTTATCTGCTAGATTGAACAAGCTGCCTGCCGGGGACAGATGCTTAGCGCAGTGATTAGAATATAAAGCAATTGCAAAGGCTGAGGGGATTGGAGTCAGTCTCCTTTATCTCAACTTACTACAGGCTTTTCTGGTCAGATAACAAGTCTTCCAAACCGGTCTTTGTACATGAGAAATCATATGTATATCAATGCATGAAGACTCATGCATATTCATCAATCTGTGCCCTGCTTGAATTTAGAAAAGGATGGGGGGGGTCTTCAATTCTATACAAGTTTAGTTCCTTTTATAACCCAATTTATATGACAAAGAATATAACGAGTCAATAAGTGTTAAATATGTACAATAAAAATACTTGCCAAATTTTCTATATTACGTTCTAAGATTGAAAAGCCCAATGGTTTTTATTAATTTTCAAACAGTTTTTACATTAGGTTTTAAAAGAAGGTAAGTGAAAACTTTAAATATATAACCCCAGGTTTTCATTCATTTTATAAGGAAAGAAAATTGAAGTTATGTGTAGGTTTTGTTACTTTTTAAATGGTGGAGATGACATATTTTCATCTAGTGGGAAATCTATTAATCTAGCACAAAAGCAATTTTTCACCTCAATTGTGCATAACCCCAAATTATAGCAAAAACATAGTTGTATACCTCCTAATTGTAGGGATTTTCAAGTAGTTCTTTTCTAGCCAAACATTTTCCTCTTCTGCTAGAAGAAAATCAAGCAGTCTAAATTGAGTTTTTATACATTGCAATTTCCTGAAATGTAGTTCTTAATGGTTTCTGATGTGCCTAAAGGCATGAATCTTAAACCACCTCCCCACTTCCCCAAACCAAAGAACTAGGGGAAATGAAAAAGACCCTTTTCGTTACTGGTATTAAATTTCCATTGTATACATTAATCTGCTTTCAGAGTATTTTTCTTCAGTGTGTTTTCCATAGAGGGCCTATATAATAAAGTCCATAGTAGGTTATGTTTAAAGAGCAATTGATTGTAGAGCTGTGTATCCCCAAACTGAGCATGTTTTCTACAAACAACAAAAAAAGCAAAGGGCTAGCAGGGAAAGAGGGAGGAGAGGATGGGGGAAGGGCTTGCCAGATGCTCCTTTTATTTAACAAATCTTTTTTAAGAGCTTGGGAATAGTTCTGATTTTTTAAGACCAAGGTTATACTAAGCAATCTATTTCTGGCTAGGATTTTTAGTGGAGAGTGTAGTTTTCATCAATTATTTAGTTGGCTTTGAGGCTGTATGTCTGTGTGTGCATCTGTGTGCTTAAGTTTTAGGGACACAGGAGTAAACAGGAAAAAAATATGGCAGAGCTTATAATTGCTAAATATATGATCCAAGGCTGTGTTTGAAATACCTGCGTAGCAAGACAGCAAATGACTTGTCTCTTTTAAAAGGTGATTTCTTTCTTTCTTCATTCTTTAAAGCCATCCATCTAACCTATCTTGGAATATTCTAGGCAAGAATCCACTGCCTACTGTAGCTTCCCCTGACAATTACTGTTGCTCCTTACCCTTGAAGCTTTGAAAGCCTGTGTAACATTAGCCTATCTAGCCCAGTGAAAATGTCTTTACAGATTAGTGTAATGTTAATACTGCTGGCTCCCCGCTTTTGACCTGAAGTGGAATATATTGCACTGCTGGAGCAGATGGAATCAGAGTTTCATTGGGCTACAGAGATTGGTTGGCTGCCTGCCAAAAGTTCAGTGCTAGTGGCAGTGGAAGCTCCCGCTCAGAAAAGCAGGCTTGCATCTATCCTCTGTTCTTGGAGAGGGAAAACAAAAGTGTCACATAAGTTTGTGTAGAATCAAAATACGTCGGTGAAGATCGTTCATCTGCAGATGTTTACCCAGCATTTGAAAAGTAATTGAATCTTTTGGTATAAAATAGAGACATCTTTATTCACTTTTGCTGAAAGACATGAGACAAAAGCCAGAGCAAAGAATAAAAAAAAAAAGTTATCTGAACTCCATTTAACCTTCCAGTTGAATGCCGGTCTCACCATAAGAATACAAATGTGTACTTGTGGTGTGTTTAAAGCCTGTCTTCTATTTTATGAGTGCAGATAGATCCCTGTCTGAAAAAATAAACCAAATTGATAAATGGGGGGGGGAGCTAAGCTTATATTAGCCAAAGTGAAGCAATTATCCAGGTAGTTCCAAACCAGAATCCAAAATTGGGAAGGGGGAGATATATTTCCTAAATTATCCATACTGACTGCATCAGTTAGGTAGATGTACAGAATCCTTACTGGCTTTGGATGCACTAGAAATCATATTCTTCCAAAATAGATTTGCCTGTTGACAGCTTTTCTTTCACCTGGAACACTGGGAGCATTGGTTAAAAACTTTAATAACAGCAGCTGAAAACTATAGTTGCCAGCTTTAGCAAAATAAATAAAGAAATTGGGGGGGTGTCCAATTTAAATATGAACTTCAGATAAACTCATGATATTTTCATATACGGATGTCCCAAATGGCACATGGGACATAAAATGTGCAAAATTTTGAATGTACTTATACTGAAAATTATTCATTGTTCATTTGAAAGTTGATTTAACTAGGACTACTGCATCTTATCTGGTAACCCTGAAAGATGTGCTTTTTATATTCTAACTTTCTGAATGTGGTACGTGAGTCCTCCCTCCTCCCCCCAACAATGAACTTTCAATTATCACAGCTTTTTTATATTTATTCATCAATTATTTTAATCATATTTTCCTCCCAAGTACAGCCTTTCCACAGCAGTAAAACATATGCTGTTTGCTGCCTAAGAAGATGGGTAATGTAAGCTGTGATGTGGAGAGAATTCTTCTCTTATCCGTTCTCTCTGAGGGTGTAGTTACAGAAACATATATATGTGCTTTTATCTGTGATAAGAGCTACCATCTGCTAGCTGCAATGTGCACAGCTTACCGTCTGAAGTGCTTATACATATTATGAAAACACACAGCTTTTGTGTATGTTGAGAATACATATAGACAGTGTTCTAATAAACTAGAATATTAGCTATTTGAGTACATCAAATGGATGTAAAATATAACCGTAATTATGGACAAGAGCGATTAGAACTGGCACATTACCATGATTGTACTTATGCCAATAGCATTTTTGTGATCTTTTAATATTGCATTATTTGCAACCTCTTCCCACAAGATAATTATTTTGGATAAATAGAACCTTTTCAACAAGGAAAAGCTTTTGGTTCATTTAAGGAGTAGAAGCTTCATGCCAAGGATACCAAATCCCTGGGATATGTGGTGCACATACGTGAGTGACAGGAGAGACTGAGACAGCGCAGCAGAACATATAAATTTGAGTTACTTTGACCTTTAATCCAGGAGAGCACGAAGAGAAATGCACTAGGAAGGTTGGTTTGTAGCTGTCTGGAGACTGATAAGCTGTAATAAAGGTGCACTCAGTTGCAATTCATCTAAAGCTTCCATTGCTATCATCCTCCTTTTTCGATTTTTGTTACCTCAAGTACTTATCTAAATCCCTTTCAATGCCAGCTTGAATGCACTTTGTGTTCTCCCCAACTGTGACTAGGGCTGTCTGTGTGCGTCCGTGTGTTGCAGCACACTCTCTTTCCCCTTGTTTGACAAGAACCAATGCCAACACCTAATTAAGGATAAGCCACAGAGCTCTCGGCTTTATCTTTGTCAACTGCTCCATTCCTAGCTTTCTGCCTAGTTGAGTTTTTAATGACATGAGCAACAGTTCAGTTCAGCATTCCTCAGGCCTGCCAGTTCCAAATCTCAGTAACTAAACATGGCAAGCAGCAACAGTGAAAAGATGGTGGCCCTTTGTGCCAATGTCGTGTGGACACACGGGGAAACAGGACGACAATGTCATCCATGTATTACCTGTCTACTCTGTCTTATGACACAGATGTGCAGAGGTACTGGAGGGAAAAATTCAGAGTTTCTCTCTCAACATTTTCAAAATTTTCCAGGCACTTAATTTATGAAGAAAAGTCTCATGTCTGTTTCAATCTCATATTACATTGTATTAACATTCTAACTCAAGTTTGCAAATAAATAAGTTAATCATTCCCTAAAACACTGGCAAAATTAGTTTAGGATGCCTGATAGTTTCAGACAGCCAATTTGCTGTGTATTTAAAAAAATAAAGTATGGCATCTTTGCATATGTACATGTGCATTGATATGTGCATGCTGTATACATACACATACATAGAGAGAGAGAGAAAAAATAGACAGATTGACTTGTGTTGTACTTTGTACTATACTAGTACAAGTGCAATCCTTTTCCTTGATGGTGATTTTCATTGTTAATTTAAAACTGTGTATTTGCATTTCTCTTTGTTTTCTGACTCCTGATTGAAGTGTAATGTTTTAAATGATCAGTGAAATGTCGCAGGCGTGGAGTTACCCCAAGACAATATTACTCACAGAGAGATCATTTAAACAAAAAATATTCAAATTGTATGTATCACTGGTGTTGGTTATGATTTTTGACCATGTCTAAGGAACATAGATTCGGTGGGGAAGAAATAAATTGTCTCATTTTCCATGGCTACATCATTTCAGCTTTCTGTTTTCTTTAAAATAACAGCTTTTGTTCAGACTTCAATATCATCTCTTTTCTTAATTCACTGGGATGTTTTGACTCCATTCAAACTTTCACTTTGTTTTTTTTTACCCTGTAATTCTGGATGGGGGGAGGAAGCACCAGCATTTTATCTGCAGACAAAGAGGGGTTGAAATATTCTTCCCAAAGAGGACAGTGTTATTCAATAATTCTATTTCACAGACATTTCTGGGTTGGTCTCTATATGCTCCATAATATGCTAAATGTAGAATGAATAAAAATGGTAAAGTTTAGAGTCCAGTTTAAAGGACAGCATATTCTATATCCAGCATGTCTCTGTGACCCTTTGGAAATAGCAGTAAATCTCTGCAAATATTTTAGAGTCTTAAATAGGATATGCTGGTTCTCCGTCTGCCTGAGTTGATCAATCTAGCCCTATCTACAAAAGCAAAATGAAGAATCTTATCCACTCTACTTAACCAACACTTGCTCTTTCCCAAGTTTCTGAATATTTTAGATAAAACTTTTGCTCACCCAAGCTATATAGGCCTTAATGCTTTCTGCCTGCCTATAGAGATAGACTCCATTCCAAGTAACTCCCTAGCAAGTCAGAGCTAGTGACACTACCTGTTCCTGCCACCTCTCCCTCAGAATAGCAAGCTGATACTTTTGATGTCTCTCCTGATTACCATGATTTTTCTGAGTGGTGATGATGGGTTCTTACTGGAACATCTGTATTCTGTTCTAAGGGACCCTAGGAGACCAAGGCACTCTTGGTAAAATGATTATGGAGAGAATTGCATGCATCCCACTAACACAAAGCTGAGTCTCTTCCCTGTGTTAATTGAACCACACTAAAATCACAGTAACCAGCTATCCCTCTGACTAATTGGTCCAACTCCTCTAAGCTAGTATTCCAAAATACTGTATTGTTGAAAGATGGCAAATGCAGATTTCTCAACAGTCTTTTTCACCTGAGAGTTTACAGCATTGGAGATACTCAATCCTACATCTTCTGTAATAGGGTTAGTCCTAAACTGATGCTTTTATGGCAGGATAGAGTCAATTAAAAATGTCATTTGATCGAGATCCCCTAAATCTATGAGAAATTTCTTAGCTGCTAGATGGAGCTCCCATTATAGAAATATGCAGCTGGGCGCAGTGGCTCAAGCCTGTAATCCCAGCACTTTGGGAGGCCAGAGTGAGAGGATTGCCTGAGCCCACGGGTTCGAGAACAGCTTAGGCAAATTGGCCAGACTTCATCTCTACCAAAAAAAAAAAAAAATTAGCCAGGTGTGATAGTACGCGCCTATAGTTCTGGCTACTTGGAAAGCTGAGGTAGAAGGATCGCTGAAGCCCAGCAGGTCGATGCTGGGGTGGCAATGAGCGTGCCACTGCACTCCAGTGGGCGATGAAGCGAGACGCCAACTAAAAAAAAAAAATTTATCTATATTCGACAATAATAATTGTTCTATCCAGGAAGATATGAATACAACCCCTTCAAGGGTACTAAATTGATGCTGGAATTATTGTACTTCATGAGACAATGAAAAAGCAACTGTTTTCACAGTATAAATTGAATTTTTGCTGGAAAAAACCATCTTCTAATACAAGTATAATGGATCTAAACATAAGTTAATCAAATGTGAGCAGAACAAAAAGGTCTGGATTGTGGCATTGAAGACATTTCTTTTTCTAGAGGCAGAAGTGGCTGTGATGCTTTTCTACAGAATTTCAAATTATAATCATAGGAATTTGCTTTTAAAAACAAATAAAACTTGAGGGCCTATTGTCTCAATGGTTAATAGAGAATTGCCCATGTTATAAACATGAAAAGTCCCATTTAAAATATTCTTACGGTTATAAGAATTTCTAGTTATATTAACTTCAAAATTAGGAAATTAAAGTATGTATATTATGAAAAATGCAAAAGCAAATACGTGTATTTGGAAATTACTTTGAATTAATTACTTGTAGATTTTTGTTTTGTTTATCACATGCCAAGTGTGAAACAACATTTTTTTTTAAATTTCCTAACATTTGGATGCATACATTGAAGTCTATAGTTAAGCCAAGCTTCTGTGCAGATAACCCAATGGGTTTTTACACTAGCACACTTTTTTTTGTATATTCAGAGTTGGCATTAAGTACAAGAAAATGCTTGTTCTACATAACCTTTATTTACATACCTATTTCATTGAATTTACCCAAACTACCAATTATTCCTGAGTTTAGTATGCATAAGACAGCTCTATTTTCTAAGGATAATTATACTTTTATTGCAATAAGATTATACCTACATATCTATTTCATTTAAGACATTCAAATTTATATTAAAAGTAGATTTGTTGTTTAATAAGTCACATTTGATCTGATTAAACACATACAAGAGTAATCCATCTAGTTATAGACCCGTCCAGAAGTCATTGTTTTAATACAAAAGAGGACCAATTTGTTTTGCTAGGCAAAAGTATACATGGTGTGGGTCGAAAATTAATTTCCTCAATGTATACCTTACCTAAGTCAGTACCTTAAGCTGCTTACACTCAAAAGTAAATGAATTGCATAGTAAAATAAATTGCTATGTCTAAAATATAATGTCACATGTCATTCATCCCTAGATTGGAAGGATCAGTGCAAATCTTTTATAACAGGAACACCAACATGGAGATGTAGGTTGGTTTCACCTCCAGCTGAATCTGATGTCAGTGTGGTAATTACCAGGTCCAGTCAATAATACCTCCCCTCAATATAATTGCAAATCCAGTACAACCATGACCAGAACTAAATTGCTTCAGAACAATCAATAGGAATCTTCTGATTGTGTTCCCAGGTGTATGCATCAAATATAAAGAGGAAAACTGTCCATTCAAGCAAAAGGTCAATTTTATAAATAAAAATATTATATAAAAGTCATGTTATGTTTTATGTTCTTTCCAGGTAGAAGAGACTAAATACATTGGTTAGTTGTCCGTGGGTAGAAAGCGTGTAGTGTACAATTCATCAGCAGATAAATAATAATGAAAGAAAAGCAAGAATATTTTTGAGTGAGTGATTTATCCATGACTGAGGATAAGCTAGCCAATTCAGCAAACACCTTGTTGCTATTTGGAAATACAGCTGTGAACTTAAAACTGAAATCCCTGTACTCCATGGTAAGCTTTAGTCATTAGAGGGGCTAGTTAACTAATGAGTCCCATAAGCTGCCAGTTTCATTAGAAAATAAGATTAGAGCTATTAATTTCCTATCAGAAGCATGTAATAATATGGGTTACTCGAAAGGGTCAGGGTCCCATCTGTTCAGATCAGTGTTCCTTAAACAGGGGGTCAGAATTTCCAGGGAAGATGAGAAGATTAGAACCACAGAACTGTAGAACTAAGTAAAAAACAGAAACAGTTGTTTGATGATGATGAACTTGGACTAAGTCATGTTGTCTCACTGCCAGTCAAATAAAAGCATCTCCAGATCTAAGAACATTGGAGCTGGGTTCCACACAGTTTGGTAATGCTGATGCCACCATGATGTTGAGTAGTGGGAAGAAGGAAGTGGCCAATGGAAAAGAAAAGAGTGAAACAGCAAAGGACATGGAGATACTCATGTGATTATGGCATAACAAAGAAACTAAAAACCAAAGGTTTAGCACTTATATAATAATTATTATAAGACATTCTGCTTCCCTTTTGTTTAAGTGTTCTTTGGTCTTAATGGCAACAACGACGGAGAAGTAGTTGCTAAATCACATTGGTCCAACTCTTTTAATCCTCCTTCCACTTTTAATTCTTTTCCCATGGGAGATTTGAGTTGGTTAGAACATGCCATGATACACTCTGCTTCAAGGTTCTTGATGACTTTCTGTTAGCTAGGAGCAAGTTTCAAACTTAAGATCACCTCCTCCCAGCACATGCTCCATCCCAAGAACTCCCAGCAACTCTTCACAATATCCTAGTCACACATGATGCTTTTCACCAGTGTTTGCTCTTGCTGTAATTAAAATATTCTTCCCTCATCCATACCTGTGGATGTCCTACTGGTTCCTCCAGTTCCCGGGCAATGCCAGAAACTTTCCCTGGTTCTTCTGTTGTAAGCAATCTCTCCTTCCTCAGTGCTCCCACTTCACTCAGACCATATTTGCTAATATTTTAGTCATGTGCTTTTTTTTCTTTTATATTTCCTTTTTTTTGAGTTGGAGTCTCACTCTGTCACCCAGACTGGAGTGCAGTGGCTGCTCCCGGCCACCACAGCCTCGACCTGCTGGGCTCTGGCGATCCTTCCACCTCAGCCTTCCAAGCAGCTGGAACTACAGGCGCGCGCTACCATGCCCGGCTAATTTTTTGATTTACTGTAGAGATGAGGCCTCGCTAAGTTGCCCATGCGGGTCTTGAACCTGCGGGCTCAGGCAATCCACTCACCTCAGCCTCCCAAAGAGCAGGATTACAGGCTGAGCCACCAAGCCCGGCTTATATTTTCTTTTTTTTTTTTTTTTTTTGAGCTGGAGTCTCACTCTGTCGCCCAGACTGGAGTGCAATGACTGCTCCCGGCCACTGCAGCCTCGACCTGCTGGGCTCCAGCGATCCTTCCGCCTCAGCCTTCCAAGTAGCTGGACTTACAGGCGTGCGCTACCACATTCGGCTAATTTTTTGATTTATTGTAGAGATGAGGTCTCACCAACTTGCCTAGGTGGGTCTCGAACCCGCGGGCTCAGGTAATCCACTCACCTCAGCCTCCCAAGGTGCGGGATTACAGGCTGAGCCACTGAGCCCAGCTATATTTTCTTATTAAAGGCAGGAGCTGTGTCTGATTCACTTGTGTTCTACAGTGTGTGATATAATGTTATTTACATATGCACCCTCAGCAAATCTGGGTTGAACAAATGGATGAATATTTCACACATTAAAC
This sequence comes from Carlito syrichta, assembly GCF_000164805.1. NCBI lineage: Eukaryota > Metazoa > Chordata > Mammalia > Primates > Tarsiidae > Carlito > Carlito syrichta. The sequence goes on from NW_007246458.1 coordinate 61,355, forward strand.
ATTCTGTCTAATGTCTCCTCAAGGCTGGGACTTGGTCAATATTCTTCAACCACCAACTATAATATCTAGCACAGTGACTTCTACAGCATGGTAGATGGTTTTTTAACCATACATTGAATTGAGTTATAATGAAATGAAAGCATCATTAACAAAAACTAAATAGCACAAAGAGTAATAACAGAAATAATGTACTACTACTAAAAAAAATTAATGTTACCCAAAATATCCATTGCATAATCAATTCTAATCATACACAACTTAGAATTAACCATACCTAGAGTTGGCCCTAACCTCCAATGGGGCCTTAGGAAATGAGAGAAAACTGACTCCTAGCTTCAAAAGTTCTCAAAATGAAGAAAACTATTTTTGATATAAAATCACTACTTTAGCTGGGCTCGGTGGCTCAGCTTGTAATCATAGCACTTTGGGAGGCCAAGGCGAGAAGATTGCTTGAGCCTGCGGGTTTGAGACCCACCTGGGCAACTTGGTGAAACCTCGTCTCTACAATAAATCAAAAAATTAGCTGGGTGTGGTGGCGCATGCCTGTAGTTGCGGCTGCTTGGATGGCTGAGGCGGAAGGATCACCGGAGCCCAGCAGGTGGAGGCTGCGGTGGCCGGGAGCATGCCACTGCCCTCCAGCCTGGGTGACAGAGTGAGACTCCAACTCAAAAAATAAAAACAAAACACTACTTTACATCGCTTCTTGAAATGTTGCTGATAGATTACATATACATAATATAACAGAATAAACCAAAAGTATATCAAAATGCTCATTAGCCTGCCCTGACAACTGTTTCTTTTGATATACTGGATTTAAGGTCTTTTCAAGAGACCAAATATTTTCAGCAGATGTGAAAGGAAGAAAGACAGAGAAGGGGGAGAGAGGAGAAAGGGAGGAAGGAAGAAATTAATTTAAATGCTGTAATAATTTCTAAAGCATCGGACGTAGCTTGTGTCTTACTAGAGCAGGTCTGGTATAAGTCACATTATCTAGGTTTCTTTTTACTACCCCATTCTCACTGGCAAACAGGAATTCTATAGTTAATAATTTTGCATTAAGGTATAAATTAAAATGTTGCAGTCAAAACTGTTAAATAGCTGATGATTTCATCGGGTTGAACATGAATGTAACTATATTGAAGCATAATGCTATAAACATTTTCAACTACCTCACTTAACCCTTCCATAAAGCTAACTTGAGAATGTTCTTGGTGAGGCCATGGAGGAAGGAGCACACTAGTAGCCCTCAGCCTCTCCATCACTCTGCCTAGAATTCACTGGAAGAAGACAGTGTGAACTGTGGCCCACATCCGTTTTAAATTGCTTAAGCAATTGTTTCCTGTAGATTAATTCATAATTCTAAATTTCCAGGCCACTGAAATGCAAGCCTATCCCTCCCTCGGGCCATTTCCAGAGCTATAGCTTTCCTGTAACCTGAGATCAAGGCAGAGTGCTAACATGTGAAAATGGAAGGATGAACTTAGCTTGGGAGGTTAGGAGAAGAGGTAAATGGGGAGAGAAAGACAGTGGACACAGGACAAGAAAGAGAGAGAGAAGAGTGTGACTGAGATAGCAACAAGAAGCCGGGCTCGGTGGCTCAGCCTGTAATCCCGCACCTTTGGGAGGCTGAGGTGAGTGGATTGCCTGAGCCCGCGGGTTCGAGACCCTCCTGGGCAGGCGAGACCTCATCTCTACAATAAATCACAAAATTAGCCAGGCGTGGTAGCACGCACCTGTAATTCCGGCTACTTGGAAGGCTGAGGCGGAAGGATCGCTGGAGCCCAGCAGGTCGAGGCTGTGGTGGCCGGGAGCGGCCACTGCACTCCAGTCTGGGTGACAGACTGAAAAGAGATAGCAACAAGAGACTGAGGAAGGCATAAACCAGCAAAAGGAGACTTACTCCCTACTCTGCTCAAAACTGTCTTGCATCCTTTTGCAACTAACAGTTTTACTCAACAGTACCATCCTTGTGTTCTATGCTTCATCTCATAAAAGTTAACCAAATAAACAAACATACATAAATGCTTTTTAAGCAGGGCTATTACAATATTGGGAGACACATGTTTACAATATTCACAGATGGAGTAAGTTTCATTTACTCGTTTTGTAATAAACTAGTTAGTCTTCTTTTCTCATTTCAGCCCTTATGCAGGTCTCCCACTTGGTTTCAAAGCCAAATTACCTGTCACATCGCAGAGCAGTTTGAGTCCAAGAGAGGAAATGCATTCTTTCAGTGCAAAGCCTTAAGTAATTACTCCGAAGCAGGCAGTGGTTTCACTCAGTCAGTCAACATTTGTTGAGCAGCCAGCTCTCATAGAAAACTATATGGAAGCATGTGTTTCCTTAAATAAAATACTCTCCAAAAGTCCACAATTTAACGCAGTGGGGTTTAGCCTTTTTTGGGAACATGGATCACTTTGGAAATCTGATTTTCTAAAAAATATGTACCCTTTTCCAAGATAAATGCACAGAAATCAAACTCCCAAATTAACTTTCCTTCCCCAATGTAAAAATAGAAAAATATGATTTCTAAAAATGTGTACATTGCTCAATGTTCTTTCTTACGTAATAATATTTATGGCAACTTCCTAAATTTAATTTAAATCAATCCAAAATATGCAAATTAATATTAATTTAAGTTTTGTTCAAAAGTAAATTTCAATAAAAAGTCAGCCAAAGTTGGTCTTTTAAGCAGACATTGAAAACATGAAATGGTCTTTGATGCAGTAAAATGCCTGCCATTTTTGAGCCATTGACTTCAGTGCTTCATTTAAAAGGGAAGGTATCTTTAAAACCCTGACTCACAATGGCATGTAGATGCCAGGAAACAGAAGGAGAGTTTCCACAGCTCCCTTTGCCAAACAAAGGGAGACATATCAAAGCATTCTTCTATGCTCCATCTTGTGTTGTTTTCCTCATCAGTTCAGTCAATAAGACCATTTTGGCCCACTTGAATCACCGATCTCATCAATGTTACGACATCATTATTGTTACAGGGAAAACAGAATAAAAGGTGCATGAAGTCTGAGATTGTGTCTGAGTCATTTTCCACTGTACTTCCTACCACGGTGATACAGAAAGTAGTTTCATCATGACCTGGGGAGATGTTTTCTTCATCAAAGGATCAACAACTAATCTGCAGACAAACAAGTTGCAGTATCTGTGCACAGATGCCTGGATTTTCTTCTAGTTGAAGTTTCACTTGACAAAGCATTGGGCACAGTACCTGGTATATAGTAGGCATGCAATTGATACTTTCTGAACAATTATGCGAAAGCAGGACAGGAGTCAGTTTTCAGACCACATCTACACATTGTTTAGTTTCTAATTTTAAGTAATTTTTGGGCATTTAGCTACCAGTGAGGTGAAAATGAATGCCACAGTTTAAGAGAACAGTTACAAGAAACGTGAATTCTGTGCACTCAGTTGGAGTTGACTGAGTAGTTGAGATATGTAAAAGTTTGCAGAACATGGGACGCTACTAAAAATATCTTCACAGTTTTCAAAACTCACTGGGTCTGCAAAACTTTTATTTGGCTTGTAAAATGTGGCCTGGGCCCATATACACACATATTGACCATATCTCTTCCTGGATTATTTGCCCCCCCGATCCTTCACCCACGTAAGTGTATTTTTTGTTGGCTTCTTTAAATCATAAATCATTAAAGCTTTCTCAGCTCTGAGCACTGCTTTCATTTCTTTTTGAAATACAGACAAATTGGTAAGAATGGAAGTAACTTTTCCTCAAATAAATGAACTATGTTTCCTCAAAGATATGAGTGATACCTAATGGGACTAGTACAGCAAGACCCTGTAATGACAACGTTGTATGGATTATTTGCACTTGCATGTGTCAGACTAAAAGAATGGCACCTCTGAGAGTTATAGTTTAGGAATGCCTCTTAGGAAGATTTCAATTATTCCAGGAACCATCAGTCTGGAAATGTAATTATGATCATGAATTCCAAACTGGGACTGGAAGTTATAAGGAATATAGGACCTATACTTGTGACCATTTATGACCTACATATTGTGACCATCTAATTGGATATAGCTCTCCACCTGATCTTCTTCAGTTCCAGAGTAGAAACTAATCTCTTTTCTTTTTTTTTTTTGAGTTGGAGTCTCATTCTGTCTCCCAGACCGGAGTGCAGTGGCCGCTCCTGGCCACCACAGCCTCGACCTGCTGGGCTCTGGCAATCCTTCCGCCTCAGCCTTCCGAGTAGCCAGAATTACAGGCATGCGCTACCACGCCTGGCTGATTTTTTGATTTATTGTAGAGATGAGGTCTCGCTGCCCAGGTGGGTCTCGAACCCGCGGGCTCAGGCAATCCACTCACCTCAGCCTCCCAAAGCACTGGGATTACAGGCTGAGCCACCGAGCCCGGCCAGAAACGAATCATTTTTTTAGCAGATTGTCTTGCTTCTGTGATTACACAAAATAGTCCCAAAAAATAATGTTTAATTACAGTAAAACCAAGATTCAGCCTAGTGTTTTCAAAGACCTAGGTCTGTGTTCATCAGACACTGTTGAGTTATGGAGATCTGAGGTATCCTCAAGCACTAGAATTCATAGAAGTTTGAGTGTACAGATTCTGAGAGAAAGGCTGGAACGAGGTAAAACATGTCAGAAAGTCTTATGAAATAGGTGGGAACTTAAAGTCACAATAGTAAGCTGCTGAGTAAAGTACATGGACCGTGTGACAGGGTCTGCTGATAGCCTCTCAGTCCACAGTGCACAAATCCAGAACTTCATCTCCATGCCTAGGTGTCCACTGTTCCTAATACCATCAGTCAAGACCTTTCTACTCTCCTCTCTCCTATATAACTTTATTTCTTTCACTTAAAGCTTCCGCTGCTTTATTTTCTTGCTGTGTGTCTCTCATCTTCTGGGTTACTTTGCTATCTGATGATTCTTTCAAAATACATCACATTCAAAAGGCCAAAGAGATCGTGTGCCTGATTTGGCTCATCTTTCACTAAAAAGTATCCCTACTGAGCCGTGTCTTTGTGTCATGCCAAAGCATGTATGTCAGGTGCCCTCCGGAGAGGTGCCAATCTCCCGTCCAATATACTGAAGTCAATGAGAACAAAGCAAACCCGATGATGGGTTCAGAACCACCCACTGCTTTGTTAAGGAAGAGTTACCATTTGGGGACTTTTCAGACTGCATCTTGCATAAATTCCCCAGTATGTTAAACGTTATGACCTTAATTTCATCTAAAATATCAAAATTGTTTCCCTTTTTAGTGAGAAGGCATGACAGCTAATTTTAACATGTCTCGAAAAATTAATAGGGTGAAATGATACCATAGAGATAATTATAGTAGAATATGGAGACAGCTCCCCATTCTGTCCTGATATTTTCTTTTGTAACCAACTCTGTACCATGTTAGTGATTTGCATGTAACAGCCTCCTGGCACAAATTAAATGGAACAAAATCCCATTGCAGCTAATAAACTCGCTGTAACAAGTCCCTCAACTTTGCCTGGTCACAGTGCTCAGCAGGATTGCCATATGTGGAACTGGATGCAAAATAAAAATAACATTATTTTGTGCCTTCAAACCCATACAACTCTATATCGTCTCTTTGGAAATAAATTTTGCTTAATGGCCAGTGATTATCTCCTATCTGCTTTGCTATAGTACCGGTTTTGTTGTTGTTGTTGTTGTTGTTTTTAATCACTAGTGTAATCTGTACTTTGGAAGAAGAGCTACAATTAAACATATTTTGAACAGAAGAGAAAAAGGCAGCAGGGCTCTTTTGGCATCCGTTCATACAGCCTATCATTCCAAAACATTTCTAGTTTTACACTGGTATCATCAACCAATGTCAGCACAGCTAAGGTGGCTGTGCTAATTAACTGTCCTGCCGAACCAGCTGAGAAAGCTTGTAGAAACTCCATGGGAATATGAGCTGTTAGAAAGAAATTCTATCCAGGGGAGCTAGGGAGCAAACCCAAATATAGAATCAAAACACGGAACAGTTGCCCTTAACCATCAGGTGATAACATTATCAGTTACAAGATGTTAGACAGTTAGCAGAGTTTACTATAAGGCTGGTATGACAGAAGCAAAATTAATCACACGTAAAGGGTTCAAGGTCTTCCTTTTTCTCCTGTTTACAACAAAGCATTTGAGAATAGCCAACTTAGCATCTCAGAAGAGAGAAAGTACTCATAATCCAAAGGCCAAGTCTCAAGAGAAAAAAACAGTACAACTTAAGACAGGCAACAATCTCCAAGGGGCTGCTTGAGGTGTGTAGGGGATGGGGCTAGAGTAGGGACAGTTGGCCTGAAAATGTGATAAACTTGTAGGTGTCAATAGACAATGAGAGTCAAGGTATGAAAGGGTGTGTATAACATGCACACAGATAAGAAAGATTTTGTTTGGGTCCAGAAGAATGAAAAGCTATAAGGAGCTGCTGTCATGGGCTATGTACCTCTACCACCACCAATTTTTTTATAAGTTTGATCAAGATACATAATAAAGAATTGGACTCTTGTTTGAGCTGTGCTTATCTAAGCACAACAGTAAAACAGTCTTGAACCCCATGGAACTCTGGATTGGTAGGCCTTTGTCAAAAACTGTGAGGGACTTGAGATTTTACTCTGCCTAAAAACAAACAAGTTAACCTGGCAGAAGACATAAGACTCTTGGGGCAGAAACAAAGAACTTTATTACTCAAAGCAAAGCAAATAGCATGAGCTGTGAGTTCATATCCATTCCCATTACCCCCAAAAGCCTATGGGGTGATGTAAAGTGGGTGCTAAGCACACAGTTGGTTTGCATTATGACTGAGAAAGCTTAAGTGTAGAGAACATGCATCTTTTATAATGGGCTGCAAACAAACTTGTGCATCCCTTGCGCCCAAGGGATACATTGTCTTTATTATATCAGACAGTAAGGAAACCAGTCCTTTGCTCAAGAGAGATACCACCTGTATATTTCTTTTCTTTTTTTTTTTTTTTTTTGAGTTGGAGTCTCACTCTGTTGCCCAGACTGGAGTGCAGTGGCTGCTCCCAGCCACCTCAGCCTTGACCGCCTCAGCCTTCCAAGTAGCTGGAACTATAGGCGCGTGCTACCACACCTGGTTCGTTTTTTGATTTATTGTAGAGATGAGGTCTCGCCAAGTTGCCCAGGCGGGTCTCGAACCCTCGGGCTCAGGCAATTCACTCACCTCAGCCTCCCAAGGCGCGGGTTTACAGGCTGAGCCACCGAGCCCGGCTCCACCTGTATATTTCAAGGCCATTTACTATACAAATATCCTTGAAAAGTTAGCCAGCACCTCTGTTGGCAAAATGTGCAGAAGCGTGAGAAACCAATAGAGAATTGTCTCCCAAAAGTCCTAGTGTAAGTCATGCTCTCTCCCACCCCCTGGGGTAACTACAGGGTGGCAACCAGTAAGCATAATGTGCCCAGGTAAGTTCTACTCTGTTCTTGAGAAATGCAGATCTGGTATCTTGGAAACACCTAGAGCCACATGTGGATGTTAGGGATACCATTCATTTGACCTCAAGTCACAAGAAGACAGAATCAGATCCATAACAAGCATTATGTGAATTACTTTCATATTGACAAAACTGAATGTAAATCTCATTACTCTCCCTTTTCCTGCCCTTTTCTCTATTTATTCTTATTCCTGGAGTTTCTCAATAAGGCAATAATCTCCCACATCCTCAAGCTCTTGAGAAGAGAAGGATTAAATATCGTTATAAATAGTTCAAAATGTCTGTTAGCTCTATCCGTTGGACCCTTAGGGATACAGAGCTAAAGAATAGCAACTCGAAGCTTCTGGTTCCATTCTTAATTAATGATTTAAAGGGTGAAACTACATTCAGATCTCTTTAAGAAAATAAAAAAGAAGAAGGTCATAAATGACTTCTCTATTTGAATTCTCATTTCATGACTACTTTGGTGAAATATAGTATGGACCTGGAGTCAGAGTGACTCAAATAAAACTGTCACTGTACAACCATAAGCATACTAACAGACTAAACCTAGGTCTCAATTTACTCATCTGTAAAATGGGGATAGAAATACCTACATCCTAGTGTTGTTAGAGAGATTCAATGAGAAAATATTTGTAATGCATTCAGAACAGTTTCTGGCTCTATGAATAATAGTTGTTAATATTGACTTATCCTGTCATGCTGAGGATGTCATAAAATACAATGTTGTGACTGCAAGAGTGCCCTTAATTTACCGTCTGCCCTGCAATCCATTCTTACAGTTGCCAGTAAATCAAGAGTCTACTACTCTGCACTCTCACCAACATAAAAATGTGTGATGCTATGGGATATTCTATTTGAATTCATTTCTCTGGTGGCAGACATCACCTTTGTTCACTTGAATAATGGAGTTCAAAGAAGGATGCCAATAGGCATTGATGAGCTGATAAGAAACCAGGTCTCTACAGAGTTTAATTGCCTCTGAGTATCTTACATAGATCATAGTGCAGGAGTCTTTTCTAAAAATCTAAAAAAAAAAATTGTTTTTAAATTTCATATAACATATATTATGATTGTGCTCTCATTTAAGTCTCTCTCCTAAGCACCTGACTTCTGAAACCCTGCAACTTATGTAGACTAAAACTTGAGTTATTAGTGTTCAAGTCTGTAATATCACCATGTCCCTTACCCCTAATCTTTTACATCAACAAAGCAGTTAAAATAACAAACCCTTAGAAGATGAAGGAACTGGACTTAGAAAAGGTATTAAGTTGTCCAACTCCCTTTCCATTTAGTAAATTATCTCACCTCTCTCGCTGAGTCATTAACTCACTAGACAGATATTTACTGAGATTCCACCATGAGCAAATTACTATCCTGGCCCCTGGTGATACCAAAGTGATTAAAGTCTGATGACCACACTCAGGAAACTTAGTGCTTAAAAGAAGAGACAAGGCAGCTTTTACATTGCACCTGCCAAGGTCAATATACAATCCTGAATACTGTGTAAAGTAGAATTCCTTTGCTTTTTCATGTAACAGAAAAAAACTAACTCACCTTATTTATAATCTAGAATACCAAATTAAAGCACATCATAATCAGTGCTCCAGTCATGGCATCAAGAAACCAGATTCCTTAAGTAGTTAGTGCAGATAAAGTGTTTTGAATAGTACCTGACATCTAACGCATGCTCATTAAATTTTATCTATTATCACCTAGCACATTGCCCCTCAACTCCAAAACTCTTAAAGAGCTATAATGAAGTTTTGTATAAAGTAAATGAGGACAGAGTAAATTTTGAACATGAAGCAAGGGGCAGATTTTACAGAGAAAGTTACATTTAATCTAATTCTTGAGCTCAAGAAGGTTGCCAAGTAGGCAAGGAAAGTCACTTAAGGCAGAGGAAGCAACATGTTCAAGGTAAGGAAGCCTGAAGGGCAGAGTGACTGGCTAAATAAATTCAGATTCATCTGTACAATGGGTTAATAACCAACCATTTAAAGAATGAGATACGGCAAAAAGAACAAAGCTGGTGGCATTATACTCCCAGACTTTAAACTTTACTACAAGGCTGCAGTAATCAAAACAGCATGGAACTGGTATACAAATAGACATATACACCAATGGAACAGAATAGAGAACCTGAAAATAAAACAACAGACTTTCAACCTACTCATCTATAACAATGTCAACAGAAATAAACACTGGGCAAAGGAAATCCTCTTTAGCAAATAGTGCTGGGAAAACTGGCTAAACACATGCAGAAGAATGAAACAAGACTCCTATCTATCACCATATACAAAACTTAAGGACCTAAACATAAATCCTCAAATTGTAAGAATCTTAGAAGAAAACCTAGGGACCACTCTCCAAGGCATTGGGCTAGAAAGTGAATTAATGGCCAAGTCATAAAACAAACGCATGAAAATATAAGATTTACAGGTAGAAACTTAACAATCTAGAAAGGTATTGCATAGCAAAAGAAATCATCAAGAGAGTAAAGAGACAATCCACAAAATGGAAAATTATATTTGCAAGCTATGGATCTGAAAAGACCTAACATTCAGAATCTATAAGAAACTCAAATGAATTGCCAGAAAAAAAATAACCTCATTAAAAAGTGGGCCAAGGACATGAACAGACATTTCTCAAAAGAAGACATACAGGTAGCCAACAGACAAATAAAAAATGCTCAGCTTTACTAATCATCAGAGAAATGCAAATCAAAATACGCACTGATCAGGGTGGCTATCATTAAAAAGTCAAAAAGCAAGAGATATTTACAAGACTGCAGAAAAAAGGGAACACTTACACTGTTGGTGGGAATGTAAGCTAGCTCAACCTTTGTGGAAAGCAATTTAGAGATACCTCAAAGAACTAAAAACAAAGCTTACCATTCAACTCAGGAATCCCACTCCTGGGAATATACCCAAAGGAAAACAAATTGCTCTGCAAAAAGGACACTTGCATGCATATGTTTATTGGAGCACTATCCATAATAGCAAAAAACATGGAACCAATCCAGATGCCCATTGAAGGTGAAGTGGATAAGGAAAAAATGGTACATATACATGATGGAGTAGTATTACACAGTCATAAAGAACAATAAAATTATGTCCTTTGCAGCAGCATGCATGCAACTGGAGACCGTCATTCTAAGTGAACTATCACAGAAACAAAATTCTGATTATCACATGTCCTTACTCATAAGCAGGCACTAAGCATTGGGAATATGGGCACAAGAATGGGCACAACAAGCACTAGGAATTACTAAGGAGAGATGGAGGGAGGGAGAATAAGGGACATCAAACTACCCTTTGGGTACCATCCCTGTCTCTGGGAGGAGGCGGGCACATCAGAAACCCAAACCTCATCTTGATGCAATACACTTATGTAGCAAATCCCCACATGTATCTCATGGTTCTAAAATAAAAGCTAAAGAATTTTTAAAAAATTTAAAATGATATTGAACTGATGACGTATTTAGGAATTTAAAAATTGGAGTTACAGCTCAGTAATGCATGGAAAGCTCACATTCAATTTTAAGTGTTTCTGCATTATTTGAATAATTTAAATAAACACATTACCCATTTTTTAAAGGCAGATAACAAAATATATTATGAAATTAGGAATATCAAGCTGCTGATTTTTACAGCAGGAAAAGAGAATCATGAGATGGAATTACGATTTGGGATCAGATTTTATGCTATATTGTACTAAAGAATTTGGACCTGATGCCATGCAGTAAATTAGAAGTTGACCAGCTACAGCAGTAGGTAGATTTGGGACTACTGCCTGTTTTTGTAAATAACATTTTATTGGAACACAACCACCCACATTCATTTACATACGGTTATAGCTGCTTTTGCACTACAATGGCAGAGTCAAAGAGTTCTGACAGACACCGAATGGCCTACAAAACCTGATACATGTACTACCTTTATAGAAAAAGTTTTCTGACGCCTATTCTAGATAATAAAATGACTTCAAAGAGGGGAGTGGCATCATCAAATCTGTTGATTAGCAAGATAACACCAATAGAGACTGGGAAAGAGATATAAAAATGTTAATGATAGTAATCCTGACAGACTTTGTGTGATGTTTTATAAACATTTCTTGATTATTCTCACATTATCCTATAAGTCAACATAAGTATGATTATATCCCTTTTATAAAAAAGAAAAATGAAGAAAAGGCCACAGAGCTATTAAGTGGCGCCTACCCACTTAATTGAATATAAGCTCCAGGAGAGAAGATGTTTTGTCTTGTTCACTGTGCTATCTTCAACACCAAGGACAGTGTCTGGCATATGACAAGGCACTTATCTAAATAGATATTTAAGAAACAAATGCAAGGAGAAATCAACCAATCATCAATGGGAAAGTCATATAAGCATGAAGGCAGTCCCTCAAACGCATACTGCAGTACCAGCCATCCTGACTCTATCATCCTGCCCATGCAGCGGGCAGCAGCTTAAGATCCTATTCTCCATGTCATCTTGGGAGCTAGACACCAGACATATCAAACAAGAACTCGTAAGTTCTCTCTTAGCCCAAAGCCATCTCGCTTTTCTGTACTCTACCTGAAGAGAGTTATCACTTCATTTGTACGCCAATTTGCTTTTGCTGTACAGCATGCCCTGTTTTCTTCTGATTCTCCCACCTGGTTAATTTCTGCTCTTTAACCCCAAGCAGTTTTGGGGATGCTTCCCATTGCAAAAGGATTCCACTCTCCTCAGCAGGTTAGCTCTCCATCATCCATCTGATAGGCAGGTTTCATTGCTGTCAAATATCACTGTAGTACAGTTTCTCTCTAGTTCTTGGGCTGATCTTTCAGCTGTACTAGCCCTTGAAAGCTGACAGGATGAATTGCTTGCTTTCCAGGCCTTAATGTTGATCTCCCTTCAGATCTCACCATCTGCTGTGATTTGGCAGCTCAGGTAAATGCATTTTTTTCCTACTTCTTTCAGCTGCTCAGACTCCTGCAGGTATTGCCATGTCTCTGTCCTCCCTCTTTTCAGACATCATCCCCTTGAAAGTGATGGGGTTTATATTGAAATTGATGGATGTGTCTGGTGCTTTTTTTCTTCCATGCTGTCTGTCATTCTTTACATTGCAGAGTTTCAATCTGTCCACTGAGGCTTGTGCATAAAGAAGAAAAATAAATCTGTAAAATCAGAATCATCCATGTCATTTCTTCTTCACACTTATTATCTACTGACTTATGATACTGTTTTCCTGACTTTCTAAGACAAAGGTGGCAAAATGGTAGCCAGAGCTCTTCAGTTTATTCTGAAAATGACTCAGAACCTGAACATTTGGCCAAAGAAGTGGAAACCCAGCTTCTTTTCTAAATTTGGAAGAAGTGGCACACTGGGGCTTGTGTTTGTCCTTGGAAAACATAAGCAAGAGTAGATTCTCAGCTATTGTCCTTTGATGTTGTTTATACTCTCTAGTATACCCCAGGCTCACCACTCCTCCAAGTTTCCTTTCCATCTAGCCAACATAAAGCACTCATAGTTGCTCCTTATGTTTGGCCTTTACGGTATTTGAGTTTTTTTGAACTCTGGTGTAAAACCAAGTTTCCAAAATCCCTTTAGAACTGGGATCAGTAAACATTTTCCTTAAAGGCATGCAGTCTCTATCTCAATTAGTCAATTCTATCATTGTACAGCAAAAGCAGCCATAAACAAGACTCAACAAACAAATGTGACAGTGTTTCAATGAAATTTTATTTATAGAAATAGGCAGTGAGACAGACTTGGTACATGGGCCATAGTTCTCTGACCCCTGTTTTAGTGCATCATGTCTGGTTTGGAAACATCTACGGTTAACTAGTCTATATTTATCCATTCCATATATGGAATAGTCAAACTGTGCTAAATTATTCTGTCAACTGGTAAAATCTACTTCCATGCTGCTTAAATGAGTCTGCATATATGTATGCATATTAATAAGCGATTTTAGCAGCAATAATTAAGTAATTTTAAAGGAGCCTGAGTTTGCTTTCTAGATTTTGAACTTACTTATGATCTTTATGAAGTTTAATAAAATATTACCTATGCCCTCCTAGGTCCTTCAAATATTGTTTACAGGAGAGAATAATAGACCTTAATGATGCTAGTCCCCAAGTTATTCCCTGGCTCTAACACAGTTCTCTTGGGAGCTACATTATCTGCTTCAAGTCACTATGGAGCCATTTAGGATATTGTAACAGAAGACAGAGTCACTTAGTACCATCTCAGCAACCATGTCCCCTGATACTGACATGGCACCAGGGAAAAGTCTATCTCATATCTCATGTTTGTTTAGCATTCTTCATTAGTTACAACAATCAATGTAGTAAAAACGCAGCTAAGCATCTTGGAGATATTTCTTGAAAAAGTACTATGTGCTAGGCTGTGTGTGTGTGTGTATTTAAAGCACATTGACATTTACATTGGTGTTTTCCATATATTTATTTCCTCTCACATACCAAAAAGGAAAGATATTTGGCTTAATGTTTGGTGCAAGGCTGATAATCAATATATTCAAGAATCGATGAATATTTCTTGAATACTAACAAAAAATTTTCTCTAACCAAAATTTGACCCTCTTCCCAGGAGTCCTGTCTTAGAAACATCACCATTCACTAGATTATCCAAGCTGAAAGCTGCAGCGGCATCTGTCCATCTCTTTTTTCCCTCACCCTTAAGTTTTCCACCCACTTAGTCACTGTGAAGGTTAATTTTAAGTATCAACTTGGATGGGCCAACCATGCCTAGCTATTTGGTCAAACATTATAGATGTTACTATGAGAGTGGTTTTTGGATGACATTGACATTTACATTGGTGGACTTCAAATAAAGCAAATTGCCCTTTATAATATGGGTGGACCGCAATCAAACAGTTTAAGGCCTGCATAAAGCAATGGACTGATGTCCCCAGACACAAGAAGGAATTCGCCAGCATATGGTCTTCGAAATTGAGCCACTCTTCCCTGCTGTCCTACCTACCCTGCAGATTTTGGACTTGGCAGCCTCTGTAATCGAGTAAGCTAGTTCCTTAAAATGAATACACACACACACACACACACACACACACACACACACACACACACACACACACCTCCATTGGTTCAGTTTCTCTGCAGTACCCTGAATAATAGAGTCATTAAGTTCTATAAATAATCTATAAATTCTTTCTGTGAAATATTCTCTACCATCCTCAATGCCTTGTGTTGGCTCAGGTCTCATTCTTTTGCAGTGGCCTTATAATTAGTTTTCCTGCTCCTAGTTTCTCTGATTCTCTATCTGGAATTAGGTCAGTGGCTCCCAAATGCCTGCAGAATCAAATGCAGACTCCTCGGTATGGCATGCAAGTCTCTTCACAATTTGGGGCCCGCTTTCCTGCCCAGTCCCATCTCTCATCTCCAGCCCACTCTAGCCCCACCACACCAGCTTTCCCAGAATTTGTCCCACTCTTTCACATCTCTGGGCTTTGCTTTATGTGTTGAGAAAATGTTTTGTGAAAATCTGAGCAAGGGTTCTGGTAATTAGCTATATAATGAAGTAGAAGATGTTGGCTCTTACTCCTTAGTTGCTACTTAGTTGCCTTAATTAGTGACTTTGGAGTATGAGTTAAAAGCAAGAAAAGAGTTCAGCCTTCCCTAAGAAGTCTTTCCTTATCTCTATGGATCATATAAATCCATATGTGCCCTGTATACTGTGCTGACACAATGAAAGAACAACCAGTTGAAGGTGAAACAATAAATCAACCACCATCAACACATTGCCAAGTCACAATTCTGACTACTTTTTCTTTCACCTGGTGCTTTTCACTTAACTGACACAATATCCCAATTATGTTTTCATCAGGTGGCCACACCTTTCACAAAGAAATTATGTTAGACAAGAACTCATAAAACTTCCAGCATAATTTTGAAGTCTTTTGTTTCATGTTGTACTGAATTTCATCACACTGATTTCTGACTACCTGTCATGTATGTTTCTTTTGTTCATTAGAAAGTAAGATTAGGGTTACTTTAAAATTCCCTTTGGTGAATTGTTAAGAGATGTGAAATGTTATCAGAAGGTCACGGAAATACATGTACCAGTAGCTTTCAGAGTTAACAGACAGCATGGTCAATTCTACATCTGGAAAATAGCTCAGTCAAGAATGCAGATATAATATTGCTAATATTCATTCATTCAGCAAAGGAAGTAGACTTCCTCTCCACTGTGCTAAGTCTGGGAATATAAACATGAATACAATATACTCCCTACACCTAAAGAGCTCAAAGGAAGAAGATAGCCATATTAGCAAACTATAGCTTTATGTATTGTAAATAATGCTTGCAGACCTAAATGAAGGTATTTGTATACTTAGGAAGTGGTCAAGAGAGGCCCATCAAAAAAACAAAACAAAAGTGATTTTTGAGCTGTCAAATGCTTTCATCTGGTAAAAATTCTGACTTAAGAAGTGATTCTCTAAGTGTGGTCCCCAGGCAATGTCTAGAATTGTATACTTGGACCCCATTTTAGACCTCCTGAATCAGTTTTAGTACATCCTCTCAGTGATTCTGCTGCATCCTCAACTTTGAGAGTCACCGATTTAGAAAAGGATATACAACCCAGCACAGCTGGTATCAAAGGAGTGAGCTTGGAGACAGGGAATTGAAGAGGGCCACAGAAGGTGATACTATAGAACTAGGACAGATTGCAAAGCCTAAATACCTGCTTAAAAGTTAAGACTTTAACCTCTAGGTCATAGGGATACATTAAAGTGTTCTAACTAGAAAATGATTGATAACTTAGATAAGTGATTTTGGTAAAATAACTGTGGTGGCAATTTAGGAGGTAAATTAAGATATGCTATTGTGAACTTAGAGTCTATAATACTGAGTGATCTTTCACAGAAACAAAGAACTGAGTATCACATGTTCTCACTCATAAGCGGACCTAGAGCTATCATAATACTATAAGAAAAGGATTGCCAGTAGCAGGAAACTGTGGTGCAGTGGGGGGGCGGGGAGGTGGGATTGGCAGTAGTGGGAATCTGCCTGGGGAAGGGGGACACACCTCATCAACAAGGGTACCTGCATAATGAATATTTGTATACCTAACCCTGAATTGCACCCCACAATTTTAAAATAAAAAAATTTTTTTTAAAGATATGCAAACAGTGAAGGCAATAGGAGACTATTGTAAAAGTCCAAGCCAATGGTGTTTGGGGCTTAGATTAAATAGCTAGTGACAGTGAAAATGGAGTAGAAAGAATGAATTTGAGATACTCTGTGGATGTGGAATTGCCACTACTATTTTTGATTGAGTAGACACAGATATTAAAGGGCAGGACAAGTTATCATCTCCTTCATTGTCTGGTGCTTTCTTTCTTTCACACACTGTGTGTCTAAACCATTTTTAAATAGAATGAGGAAGAGAAGAAACTTGCAAGTTGATAAATGAGGGGAGAGATGGGCAGACACTTGAGTGAGAGGTAAGTTTAGGTTTGAGTGGCTTGGGGTAACTGTTAAATTACTTATAGCAGAGATCAAATAGAATATATTGGTGTTTCTGATGTGTGTGTGTGTGTGTGTGTGTGTGTGTGCATGTGTGTTATAATCTTGCTTTCTTGGTATTTCCTATTTGACTTCTGGTGTATCCTAATTAAAAAGTAATTATGTATTCTGTATAAATTTCAGTTCACAATAAAAATTCCAGATGAGCATTTGGCTGTTTGCATTACCATATTCACTTGATGGATCTCTTTGGGAACCACTCTAGTAAATCACAACTCCGCTCTCCAAACCTATGTATTATAATTTTGCTCAGCTGGGAATGGTGTAGACAGGAAGATTACTGGTATATTTACTTGGAACTCCTTTAAACATTTTTGTGTGGTCTTTGATTTGAAGAATTTTAAAAATAATTCTGGGTAGATTACTAAAATATTCAATATAGCCAAATGAGGAGAACATTTTTTAGCATTAATCCCACTCATCTTTCTCTGATTCAAGGAAACAATTTATTTTGTCCACATGTATATCCTCTATATGTGTGCAATTCAGCAAGTCGGACGTAGAGGGGAAGTCAATCATTTTAGCCACTTTACAGGTCCCTCTGAAAGCCCATTTTTGCAGATTGACTAAGGTACAAATCTGTCTCGTGCAAGGATTCGAACTTTTCCTGTTCTCTATCCATCTCCAGCATGTACCCACTGGGAGAGAATGCTAAAACCAAAGTTCACTAATATCCAAGTCCCTACTCTCACAGGTGACAGAACACAAAGGGATTCTTGATTCATAGTTCCCTCAATACAACACTGAATCAGGAGTTATATACATGAAGAATTTGGTGACTACTCCATGACCACACAGAAAATGAGGACCTGTGTCTTCTTTAATTTGAGCCACAATGCTAGAGTGGTGATTAAGATTACTGAGTAGAAGTCACATTAACTCTGTTAGCTATTATCTGCATGACCTCGGGCAAGTTACTTAACCTTGCTTTTAATGGAAAAAAATTTACTCCACAGAGCTGTGGGAATGAAAGCTAAAGCAGGTGAAGCATTTTGTATTTTGTCCTCATATACTCATTATTATTCTTAGAGAAGTCATTGTTCTTGTCTTACTGTTTTTAGTACTAGAGACTCCGAAATCCTGGTCTTACATGCTCAACAGGAACCTACAACTTTAATTTAGAATGTATTCTAAAGGATTATTTCTTTAAAAATACAGAAAGAATTACATCAGCCTTATATTTTAGCATTGTCCTTACTGATTAGCTCTACCATAATATTCCTGATTCACTTGAATATTGGCATTCGACATTATCACCTGCAATTGCTATTGTTTATCTCATTTTAAAGCAAATTTGTAGGATATCTCTAAGATAGTATAGAAAAACTATAAACAGATCCTTTTAAATGCTTAATATTCATTGAAAGCATATATATTGGGCATTTACTAGAGCTTGGCATTGATTAATATTTTTCTAATATTTGTATAAGGGTTTTCAGTGTTCTTTTGTCAAATACATCATTTTACTCTCACAACACTCTGGTTGGTAAACTTACTTCGGAACGTTCTTTTTCTTTTGCTACAGATTGAAGAATCCTGTATTGATTACTCTTCGATTTCTGTCAATTGGGTTCATGACAAATGATGCCAATCATTTAAAGTCTTAGGCCGGGCTTGGTGGCTCAGCCTGTAATCCCAGCACTTTGGGAGGCTGAGACAAGTAGATTGCCTGAGCCCGTAGGTTCGAGACCTGCCTGGCCAGCTTGGCAAGACCTCATCTCTACAATAAATCAAAAATTAGCCGGGCATGGTAGTGCACGCCTGTAGTTCTGGCTACTTGGAAGGCTGAGGCGGAAGGATCGCCGAGCCCAGCAGTTCGACTCTGTCCAGTCTGGGTGACAGAGTGAGACTCCAACTCAAAAAAATAAAAAAAAAAAAATAAAGTTTTAACTCATATTACAAAGGTTGGCTGAGTGTGGCGGGATAGCTTGGGAGGCCAAGGCAGGAGGATCACTTGAGGCCAGGAATTCTATATCAGCCTGAATAAGAAACATAGTAAGACCCCCATCTCTACAATAAATAAATAAATATTAGCTGAGTGTGATGACATGCACCTGTAGTCTCAGCGACTCAGGAGGTTGAGGTGAGAGGATTGCTTGAATACAGGTGTTTGAGGCTACAGTGAGGTATGATTGTGCCACTGTACTTCAACCTGATCAGCAGAGTGAGACTGTCTTAAAAACAAAAAAAGAAAAGACAAAGTTTGCCCACATCATTATAATTAGCAACAAAAGAGTCAACTTAATAAGCTTTCAGAATATGAAGATCTAGAGAATGTCTATTTCATGTTTGAATACTAAGCTTTTGCTAATTGTTGTACTCCCACCGTGTTCTAGAAAAAAGTCTCCTCCCCAACACTACCTAGAAGATAATGATAAAGTTTCCTTAAGTTTCCTTGATCTGTACCCACTGAATATTTACTCAGGATTTCTATGGAATCTGGGTGTAGGGATACATTTTTTAAAAATCTTCTCAAACTATTTTGCTCTGAAGATAGTGGCATTGATCCAGAACAAACCTGTAGTTCTCTCCATTCTAGTTCATGTTAAAGTCAGTTCCTTGGTTTGCAGCTGCAGGCAATCTATTTTTAGCTCTTCCTTCTTGAAATTAGCCTACTTCTCCTTAAGGAGAAACTCTTTTAACATGGCTGTTAGAACAGAATCCCTATGTCACTTTATGAAAGAGGAAGCTCTAAATTGTCATTTCTCGTTTCCTAAATATAATTAAATCAAATGCTTTAAAATTATATATCCATCTCCCTCTACCACAGTAATGATTCTCTTTTCTTATCTTATGTTTTCTCCTGAATTTTTGAACTCAGCTATTATTTTTATGAGGGTAAATTCTTAAATGGAACTTTGTTACCACTTAAAGACAGATATATTTTTCTGCTCTCGTATGATCCATTTAAACTCACCATCAAAGTGAACTATGGACTCATTTTGAGAAGAAAATATATCCCATAGACCATAATTCCCCAAGACCTTTATTTATTTGATTTCTGCTCCCTGGGATCATGGCCTCGTGACATGAAATTCTCAGTTCTGTGAGCCTCCTAGGGAATAGCATTCATAAAAATCATTTCACAGCAGACTTCAATGCCAACCCAACAATAAAATATTCCAGCACATTCTCACACTGAAGGCAGCCATGGGCAGCCACTGCTCCATTCTTTTTACATTGAAAAGACACCTTTTGGTAAAGATATCAAAGCTATCTACAGAACAGACCACACAGAAACCTCCTTTTAATGGAGATGTCCTTAGATGTCAAACTGCAATATAAGCTAATTGGAACTTTAATAATTCTAGCTCCTAGAGATTTAAGGATACTATCAACACACAAATCCTTACAATTCCTTTTTATCAAATAAAGAAGTAATTTTGAATATAAAACTTGAGGGAATTTATATTCATCAAATGCAAGTGGATCTTCAAAGCACCTGGAGGCTTCACTGTCTCTCAAAGCCAACCATGAAATCCTCCCTCTTGTTGTCTCTGGAGGGGAGCAAAATTCCTCCACTTCACATCCTCTCTGCTGAGTCTCTTTCCACTATGGATCTTCTGTGCCTGACACCCCTCTAATTCCTCCCTCTCCCAGGATCTCACCTCTTATTCCCCTTTGAATGTGACATATTTAATCATTCATCAAGTGCCATCAAGTTCCACTTTCATGGGGACAGGAGGAAAAAGCTGTTCTGACTCAGGGAGGAGCCTCTACAAGATAATCAGACTTTTGCAAATAGATCTCTTCTCCGAATACTCCAATGTTTTGCAATGTAAATCTCAAACAAACAAACAAAACAACAAAATCCCCTTCTCTGCCCTCACAATGCTAAGGGCCCTCTGAATTTGATTTGTTTTGTTTATGTGAGAGGCAAGGGGCTGGATATTTAAGAATACTTTTATCCTAATGTTTGCATACATAGCTTGAATTGACTAGATAACTTATAGCAAATTAGTAAATAACTCAACTTCTAATTCATTCTGTCTCTATCTAGTGATAGTTACAAGTAGAAAAAAAGACTATTGAATGTTTTGCTGTGTTCAAAGGGATGAGCAGAAAAACTCAAGGTTAAGGTAAATGAGAGCTTTATAGAATATGTAACTTTGATCTGTACTAAGTCACCACAGTACAGCAGAAAGACAGATGTATTGTGCTTTCTAACCCCTGTTCTTACACTAACTGATAAATTTGGACACAGAACAAAGCCTATCTAGGCAGTGGTTTCCTTATCTGCAAAATGAGTAGGTTCAAATAATAATCTCCATAGCTCTTATAGATCTGGTATAATGATTTGAAACTCAAAAAATAAAGTGTCATTATGATTTCTCTTAATGCCTCCTTTTTATTCTAAAGCTAATCAGCTGTTTCTTTCCTCGTTGACCATTCAAGTATGACCCAAATCTTACATACTAATAAATCAAATCTAGACTCAGTTCCTGAGGTTTGATTTCATCCATTCCTGCATAGAATCTGGCAATTGATTTTTATGATCTTTCAAACTCTCCAAGTATATTTGCAAAAGAAGGGGTAAATTGGATGTACATTCAATCAGTTAAGAACACTTATTGACTCCTAGTGTCTTTTATTTCTATCTTCTTCCATGAGTCATTTGAAAGTAAATTGTGGTCATTATGATGCTTCATTTCAGAATACTTCGGCAGGCGTTACCTCAGAAAAACCTCTTCTAGTATAATCACAATACTATGATCACACCAAAAAAAAAAAAAAAAGCAGCAATAATTCAAAAATATCTGCTAATATACAGACCACATTTACATTTCCTTTATTAGTCCTCAAATGATATTATAGATGTTTTGTTTTACAGTCTAAGACCCAATCAAGGTTCACAAATTACAGTTGTTATGTCACTTGTTTTTTTTTAATCTGGGACAGCATTATCAAAGTATGATTTATGGGCTAATCCTGAATGGTTTGTTCTTATATATCAAGTTAAGAAGATTTTTAAAATTTTTAGAGTTGTAAAACAAAACTATAAGAGCAAAACAAGAATGAAATTTAAAAAAAAAAAAAAAACATGCAACAAAGACCTCATGTGACTCAGAGTATGAAACATTTCTTCTCTACCCTTTACAGAAAAAGTTTGCTGACTCCCAATCTATAACATTGCCCTCACCTACTCTGATTTTAGAATAGTTTTTGAAGATTCTAGGTCATTTCTCTTAAAGAATACATCACACATTTCATATTATTCTCATATACTTCATGATTAGATGCAGGTTTGATATTTTTCTCTGGAACAGTGCAGAGTTAGATTGTATTCTTTTTATTACATCATATCAAGAGGCACATACTAAGTCTGAAAATTAAGTTCACGAACTTGCTACTGTGCACTTATGTTGGCAGCACTGTACAAGCAACTCAGTAAGGTTTCATAACCATGGTGTATCAGTGCCTCACAGCTGTGTTCATGTCCACGTGTGACGGTATCTTACTGAGTGGCATTCATTATTGTTGTTTCATGTTTTTGTGTGCCATTGCAAGGATGTTGGAGTTTGAATTAGAGCCACCAGCTAACATCAAATTTCTTGTTAAACTTGGCAATGAAACCAGGGACATATTAGTCCAAGTTTATGGGGATTAATGCCATGAAGAAAACAGCAGTGTACAAATAGATTAAACGTTTTGCTGAAGGGAGAGAAAGCATCACTGATGAAGACAGGTCAGGACAACCGGTAATGAGCAGAACTGACGAAAACATTGCAAAAATCCATGGAATTGTATGTTAAAATAGTTGACTGACTGTAAGAATCATAGCAGACCCAATAAACATCAATAGAGAAATAGGAAAAAAACTGAAAATCTTGACACAAGAAAGATATGTGCAAAAATGGTAGTGTATCATAACAATGCACCAGCTCACACAGCTCTATCTGTGAGGGAGTTTTTAGCCAGTAAACAAATAACTGTATTGGAATACCCTCCCTACTCACCTGATCTGGCCCCCAGTGATGTTTTTCTTTGCCGAAAGATGAAAGAAATATTAAAAGGAAGACATTTTGATGACATTCAGGACATGAAGGGTAATATGATGACAGCTCTGATAGCCATTCCAGAAAGAGTTATAAAATTGCTTTGACGGGTGGACTAGGCACTGGCATTGGTGCATAACTTTCCAAGGGCCATACTTCAAAGGTGACCATAGTGATATTCAGCAATGAGGTAGGTAGGACTTTTTCTAGGATGATTTCATGAACGGAATTGTCAGATTTCATATGTCAAGCTTTCCCACTATAGAGTACAAAGTTTGACCATTTTGTTCATCTGGTGACTGCCAGATGTCTCTATGATAAGCACAATTTTCTCTTTGTAGTTAATAAGTAATTGGACAAAAGATACTTTGAGATTCTGTGACTATCATATTCTCCCATAATATTCATCCAGTAGTATTATCATCTATTGATAATTTTTGCCTGAATCACTTATTACATTGGGAACATGCAAAATGGTAATTTTCTAATCTTATCATTTATTCTAAATGTATTATATGACATTCATCAGTATTTTTAAAACTTTCCCTTCTCTATCTTTCTCTCTCTCTCTTTCTCTCTTTCGCTATGATTTATTAGGGTTCTAATCATTGCTATTAATATAATTGCTATTATTTAGATGCCAATTTGTTCATAGCATGCCTGGTGGAAACCTTCAAGCTAACTCCTTTATTCTTTTGACATAGTCTAATTTAGATTTGAACACTGCCTTTATTTTTGACACATGGTGTCTGAGCTTTACCCTGTACATTCCCTGCCCCTGGAAGAATCAGCCTTTCTCCAAGAAACAGAAAATGCTATTTAGAAACCAAGATCTGGGTTCTAGGTGGGCTCACTTGTCTTTGGTTGATTTCAGGCATGTTAGTAGATCAAACTGCTACAGGATGGAAGATTGACGGGATAGAGAGATATATTCCAAGTTTCAAAGCAAACATCCCACCAAAGAAGCAAGAGGCATAATTTTCTTCATCAAAGATTTGCTAGAATTCACCAGTGAACCTGTCTAGAATTTGTGATTTTTTGAAAGGTTATTAATTTTTAATAATTCAAAAAATTTTAATAGATACAGGCCTATTCAGATAGCCTATTTCTTCTTGTATGGGTTTAGGCACATTGTGTCTTTCAAGGAATTGGTCCATTACATCTAGCTTATAAAACTGGTAGGCATAGAGTTGTTTATGATGTTCTTTTACTTTCCATTTAATGTCCATGGGATCTTGAGTGATGTCCCCTCTTTTATTTCTGATATTAGTAATTTGTATCTTCTCTCTCTTTCTCTTTTTTTTTTTTTTTTTTTCTTAGCCTAGTTAGAGGTTTTTTGATTTTAAAAGAACCAGGTTTGGTTTTGTTGAGTTTCACAATTGATTTTTGGTTTTTAACTTCATTCATTTTAGTCCATAGCACGCTTTTTTTCTAATGACAGTTAATGAATTTTAATGTTCTACCCTTTCATTAGGTCAAAAGGCTCATAGTTACAAATAAATTTTACATTCTTCTCGATTAAGGGATTATTTCTTATTATACATGTTCCACTGTGCACCACAAAGTTTGCAAGAGAATATAGAAAGTCTCATAATAGCCACTTTGCTGCTAGCCATTCGCAAACATACATGTAAACTGAAAAACACTGTAGCATATTTATTGACTTTGCCCTGCCAGGTGGCCTTTAATCCAGAGCCATCTTGTGAGAAGCAATGGTGGTTTCCTTTGCTCTCTGATTGTTTTCCCTCTTCTTGCCTCTATGTCTGTTTTTAGATTTTTACCTACAACTCTGCACTAACCCTAACCCTGCCCCATCTCTAGGATTCTGGAATTATAAGCTTAGATTCCTCTATTCTTTTTTTCTTAAAGCAGACTTGAGACAGTGATAGTATCAAGAATGGAACCTCCAAAAAACAGAAAAATTTTTCTTCCCATATCTAACTGCCTCTTATAGCATGACTTTGATGATATATAATGCCAGACTCCTCTTTTCACAGAAGTAAGATGAGCAGAAGAGAATGAGGGGACTAGAAACATTATCCTACCGCAGTCATAGTTTTCATTTTCTCCTTTTTTAATTGCTAGACTTAAGTAGTACAGATCAACAAGAAAGAATATATTGATTATTTTACCCCAAATACACCTATTCTGAAGATTCAAAGTATTTCTAAGGAGTCAGAAGTCTAAACAAAGTGTAGTGATTGATGAGATCTCTTGCATCTCAATGACTGCTAATCCTTATTTAGAGAACACTAAAACAAGGCTCTGCTTACCCCACATCTTTATTTTCTTAGATTCACATTCCAACTGTTTTCTGACAAGAATTAAAGATCAAAACAGACGGAGGGAAAGCAAGATGGCAGAGAGAGAGAGGGAGGAAGCGTGGGAACAAAGGAGGAAAGATAAATGAAGAAAGAAAAAAGGAGGGAAGAGGAAGGAAAGAAGGAGACAAAGAGGAAAGGAAAGGAGGGAGGAATAGAGGGAGAGAGGGGAAAAGAAAGGAAAGAAGGAAGGGAAGAAGACTGGTCTAGATTAGTTGAGTGAAGAAGGAAATTACCCTCAAATTTTAGTTTCTTATGTCACAAATAAAATACTCAACCATCATTATCATCATCTATCAATTCATCTCTATCCATGAATCCCTTATGTCCTGCAGATGTGTAAAGGTATGCCCTCCCCAAACAATTACATGGTTCCCTCCCCAAACGATTATATGCATAGGCGATCTGATCAACGTATTCACAGAACACAGTGAAAGAGGGCTTAGTCCTGAAGAAAGAAAGAAGGAGCTTTTGGAGTATAAGCAGGAAGTATCGCCTATGAGACAACAAAAGGAGGATAATTCAGGGCAAAGTTTGCAGCATAGGCAAAAGCAAGAAGACGTGAACACCTGGCACATTCTATAAACTGGAAGAAACTCAGGTGGTAAGGATCCAAGCTTCCCAGACAGAGAGAAAGACGAAGATTGAAAAAAGTGCTTGATCTGATTGTGAGGTTAACTCTGCTTATCTACTTACAAGGAAAGAAAAAATAGAGTTAAAGGACAGAAGTTAAAGAAGCTGTTAAAATCCCCCCTGAATTACCAGAGAGCCTCTATAATTCAGAGAGGTTTGCAGTTCATCACCTATTGTTTATCACCTTGAGAAAGCAAGAAATATATTGAGTGTGTGTTTTGGCAAGCTACTACTTTCTGTATCCAATCTGATTTTCCAAATGGGGAGATGTGATATTTTTCACAAGGAAATGATTTCAGGAACAAAATCATTTTACCGAAGAAAACATTTCCAAATCTATGTCTCCAAACTCCCTAGGCAAATTAAGATGCACATTCATCTCTTCATGTCCTTAGAAATGTACAGCTGAAAGGACTTAATGAATTGTCATAGGGGCACACAATTGACAATACTGGTCCTGACTCACATATATGGGCTACGAAACTAATCTAGTACTCTGGAGTCCAAATGATATAAAGGCTATTCATAAGGTGGCTGTTAGAAGCCATACTCCTTAAGTGACTCTCATTATAACTCTCTGTGGGGCAATAAAGAGAGCCCCCCTCCTGTTCCCAGCCAGTCTTGCTCCAGTTCCTCTTTCAGTCCTCTCTCTCAATTACTCTCTTATAGAATATCTCCCCTAATGAACTTATCCATCAATTATCCATCTGGAGTCACTTACTGATACTGTCTTTCTCATCTTTGCTCTTTGTCACTTTCATGTGTTTATGTTCTGTCTCCCAACTGGACCATAAGTATTTCTGCATCTTACCTTGGCTGTTCCTGTTCACCCAGTGAACATTCAGTATTTAAAATTCTCTCCATTGTCTGTTTGATGAACTGACTATCTTATAAAACAGACTTAGGAAACAGAGGAGTCTAGGGATTTCAGAATATTGTATCATAATAAAAGCTCTAGTAGCTCCAGTTGGAAAAATTGAACCCGCTAGCAAAAAAAATATTGTGGCAACAGAGGGAAGACTAAAAAAGAAAACAAAATATTAATAGAGAGCAGCCTGAATAAGAAAGGGAAGAGAATGATTAATAAAGGTTCACTTTCTGAGAGACTGATCACACTGGCTATAAGGCTAGGAATCAAATTATTTGCTTTCAAGATGTTGGACCACAGCTTTCCAAACAATTTCGTTGGAAGATGTGTTTTATTACCAAGTAATTTTCCTTGATTTTTAAAATATTGTAAAAGTGCTTAATGTGCCTTATAAACATTACCAGAATATTTTAAATAAAATGTCATTTGCCAAGCCACAAACTCCTTTTGGCCCCATAACTTACATCAGCACAGCCTGGATTCTGGGAAGTCCCACCAAGATTTGGGTGACAGATTTCCATTACTACAAAACAGCGGGCCGGCTTGGAGATTAGGCAAATACCAATTCATCCCAAGAGAAAAACATGACAGCTGAGACATGACGAGCTTGGCCCTTATCCTAGATGTTGGTTGCCTGGTGAGGTACACAGCCTGGCATTCATCTGTATGGAAAGCTAAGGAAGGTCACAGAAGTATATTGAAAATGTCCATTGATGGGAGAAAATTGTCTCAAGTCCAAACAGTACTGAGATTTATACCACTACCTACCTGTTATTATACATTAAAGCAATTTCATGATAATATTTATTTATAAGTGCATCAGTACATTTAGCACCAAGAGTGATACAAACGAATAAATGAAATACGGATACTAATTGGAATATAATTCAATACTAATAGTTTTATCTTGAAGTGTTGCATGTCTACTCAGAGAAGTTGGACTAAGTTGTTGCTCAGGCAACATGAAAATAACAAGGAAGACCTTCTCCCTGGCAATGTCCATGCATCACAAGAGAAATAATAGGAAGCAGAAGATAACAAGGAAAGGACCTCAGGGTAAGGAAGAAAGGACTGGGATAATTGAAGTCACTGAGTTATTTGGTCTCTGGGTTTGTCTGTGACACACAAAAGAAAGAGAAGAAAACAAATCTAAAGACAGGTGGATTGAAGAGCTTGGAGGCAGACCAGGAGAGAGACTGGCACTGAAGCTACTCATGGGAAAAGGTGTGTTTTTGTTTGTTTTCTTTTCCTTAAGGAGAATTATAGACAAATCTTATTTAGGCAGTTGTTTTTTTTTTAAATGAACATTCCTTCTCTGTATGCTGTTTATTTCCCTCATGGTACTTATCACAAGTAACAATTAAGTTATTCATCCCCTAGTTTACTTCTTTATTTTCTGTTTCTCTCATGAAAGTATCACTGAAAAGAGGGACCTTGTCTTTTGCACAGTTCCTAGGATTCATCAAATAACTTTGTTTAACAATTGAATAAATGAATATCATAGTGCTGTAGCTAGTTTGATAAGAAGCTGCTGGGGAAGTGTTGTGGAGGGGCAGTGGCATTTAGGAGGACATAATAACTTCTAGGAGAACAGTTTCAGTACAGTTGCATAGGACAAAAGAGAGTTCCTAAACTCTCTCAAAGCTGGCCATAGTGCACATGGGCCATGGAGTCTTTTTGTAATGTGCTAGGCTCACATCCGTTCACCACAAAACTCCTGGGGAGTAGTGTTCACTAGACTTCTGTGTCAGAGCTTACCCACTACAAGGAAAACTAGGAGGATTGACTGTGTTATGATGAAAATTCACCACTGAGAACAACTCCCCTTCTTCTGGAAATATTTCTTCAAAGCCATGGTTCTAGCGGCAGCTGGTGGAAGTCCTAGAGTCTCTGTGCTACTCCAATATTCTCCCCCAAAATCCTGCGTTTTGCTTAAGTTGGTTTGAAATGACTTTCTGTCACTTGTACCAAAGAGAACCCTAGTACAGGTGGTTATAATTCCTTTAAATTTTGAGGTAAAATTAGGAAGTGTCTTGGGTAATTATTTCCCTCAATCTTAAATTGGCAGCTAAGATCGCACTGTCAACTTAGAGACTGCCTTAAGAATAAAAGTACTTCTCCCCTACATTAGCTTTTTGTGTTTGTTTATTACTGACTTTTGTTCTAACTTAGAACAAACAGGACCAAACTCCCACATAGAATAAGAACAGTGAGAAGATTAATGACTGAAGACACTAGCTTTCCACATTTCTATATTAATTCTTTTAGATAACTGGCTAGATTCTGCAGCAGAATTATACTCTGCTGACTGTAACCCTTCACCCACTGAGCTCTGGAGTTTTATTCTGAGGAAATAATTCATCACCAGTTGGTCAAAACACAAAGCAGTGCATTTGTTATACAAGAGAAGAAATTCTGCAAGTGAAGTACGTTACAATTTAGTCTTTGTCTTTTTTCTTTCCTCTTTTTAATTTTTCTCCCCACTTCTAGGCTTTTGTTGTTTTCCCTCTTGCATATGCAGAATAGTATATTTCATATTATTCATTGTGCTCAAGAAGAAAATAGTATAGCAAAATGTGCTGTTTTAAAATGCAAGGAATAATGTATGAATACATAATATTTGAGAACATTTTATCTGACTTTATAGGTCTAAATACAACAGTGGTGACCTCTGTAGATATGACTTGAGCTTTGAGTAGTTATTAAGTATGGCAAACAACTATCCCTTTCTCCAATCCCCCACCCTCCATACAGCCTAATTATTTCTTGATAACAAAACTCTTTGTTCAAGCTGTCATATTCAAATGACGAAGATAATTGTGGTCATTGTAAGCCAGTCATGATGAATTCTTGCCTTTTTGTGAATAATTGGTCAAAGAGTGGCCCTGTGGCCCAATTCTAGCCTAAATAAGACATAAGGGTCCCTGAATTGTACCCCACATCTTTAAAATAAAAAATTAAAAGTTAAAAAAAAAGACATAAGAGGAAAACCTCTGAAGTCTTCCAAGAAAGATCCCTCTGGAAAAAGGTGAGAGTTATGCAGGGGGCAGGGAAGGTAGAAGAAGTATACCCTTTTGTTCCTATCTCCTTCCTTCCTACTTAGACACTGCAGTGTGAGGGTATGATACCTTAGGTATGACTATAAGGAAGATGACACAGACTAACCAAGGATAGAAGAACGAAAGGATGGAAGGAACCTGGATTTTCTGGAATTTGTGTTAAGTAAGCAACTGTCTTTATGGTCAATGTTATTATTAATGCAATTATTAGTTATTTGCAGCTGAATGTATCTTAGCTGATACATTACAAAATAAAATTGCAAGCACCCTTACATTGATAAATTTTCATTGTGATATCAAAGGGATGAGTAATAATTGATAATATCTTAAACATGAAAAAGCTGTAGGGGTTTTTTTTTTTTTCCGGTAGAGTACCATAAACCCTTTGTAGATAAGTTCTGATGTGAGTCAAGACCGTACAACTACAGAAAAGTAAACCTTGTAGGTGGAACAAAGTAAGAGTTTAATTTTACATATGCTAAAGTACACTTGGTCTGGTTTTACTTTATGCATCATTTCTCTCATGTACAACTTTAGCATTTATAGATATGATTAAAAACAGATTAACTGAACAGAATGCGTAATGGTCCTCAGCTGAGTATCAGAAAATTAAAACAGATTTGAAAACTCTTCTGCAACACTCAGGATTTAAATACATTGGATATGTCAGCAATTTTGTACTCTCGCAGCAAGAGATAAAAGGAGCAAAGATAAAGGGATGCATAGAATAGGAACGTCTTTGGGGATATTAAGGCAATTAAGAGCAATATGGAAGTAATCAAAACTTGGTCGACAGACCAAATAAGACCTTATGAAATAAAAATATGGGCCAACATTTGCAAAATGTTGCATGCCTTCAGTTTACATATGTCTACAAAAGAAATCAAGGGTTAGATTAAACGTGCAGATATGAAACATTAGCAATGGATGAGATGCAAAAGGATTTCCGAAGCTTGAGCATAGACAGGCATGCTAAAGTTTAAATCCCTATGTAGCCACTAGCCAAGTTTTAAGGGTTGAAGCAGTGTTTTTCAATCACTTCATCATGAGAGACAGAATAACATATGAGCAGAAAATATGCAAAAGTCAAACAAACAGAGAGCAGGCGGTTGTTTACTGTGAGCAGTTCTGTTTCAAATCAGTTTAAGATATTCAGGAAGTAGGCTTAAGTTTTCATTTTATCAAACTATTTTTTTCCTGAGATAATAATTGTTAAAAGGTATACATAATAAACACACCCAATATCCTAGCATGAAACATAGAGAACTACCTGAATGTGGGCATCAATCGTTGATGAATAAAACCAAGACACTCACATCAGGGGGTATTGTGCTTCTCTGGAGACTTCCCTGGAAGAGAAATAAGAGCCGCAGACATAGATAAACACGGGGTTTAAACTATCAGTCAATGCAGATCTCATGAAGATGAGAATGCAGCCAACAGATGTGACCCAAACCGCACCAGACAGAGGGAAATCATAACGAGGCAGACGAAAAGCTATGTCTCTGTCTGGATTATATGTGATGGGTTGGAAACTGACATATTACAATCCAGATTTCCGTGCAGCAGCTGTCATCTTGCTGATCCACTTGTGTATTTCTCTCAGCTCACTCAGCCTCCTTTTGTGGTTCTTCAAATGTGGCAATATCCTAAAAAGATTAATTTAATCGTATCAAAGACATTTGAACTTTAAATAATAATGCCACAAAGGAGAGGCAGAGCTGGTGCTTCTGTTGCTAATTTGTTTCATTGCTTCTTACATTTGCTGCTTTCCTGCATCCAGGCAAAACTCCTGTGTTTGTTCTGCAGCTCTGATCATTAAGGGACTGTCTAAATGCTTCACCCCTTCTGCTCCTGCCTATTAAAATTCCACCTTTTTTCTGCGGCTGAAAACTTTGGAGCCAGATGCAGACTATGATTTCCAGCAAAGGCAAGTTCCTACTAGTTTATTCAGGGAGGTGTTTCCTTACAGTCCCCCTAACAATTGTGAAAATCCCATTTGAAGCCTGGTAACTATGCCTGATGTTTTTACACAGCAAGAAGAGACACCAGATAGAGGATCCACTAATTAGCAACTTTTAGAATCTAACCATAAGCTGGCAGACAAACATCTGGAACTTTTAGGGCCATGTGAACCAATCACCTTTCTCACTAGTATTCACAAATGGAAGAAAAATGTCTCTGAGTATGGCAGTATTTCAAGTCCAAGAAACATTCCACAACCATAGAGTGCTATTCCAGAAATAAGTTAGCAACAAAAGCCTTTCTGGCTTTAAAAGAGTTCAAAACACACTGGACGTAAAATTGGAAAGCATGTCATGAGTTAATAATACTGTTGGGAAACAGGAGAGTTGGAGATGTCAGCCTTTTTCCTAACTCTTTCTCAGTCTGTGGGTGGAATAGACAAGAAAGCTATAGCACAATGTTGGAGAAGATATCCAAGATGTAGTTGCCAATGGAAACTCTTTCTTGTCCAATCACTTCACAATTACAAAAGGAAGGGTTTAGTGTATGACCAAAAGGAACCAGATTCAATGGAATTTTCCTATCCTAGACTTGATATTCAACAGCTACCACTGAGGAAAAATAACCTGAGAGCTTCAACTCCAAATGAGACATTGACCTAAACAACCTTTACAGTCTCATCCTCTGTCACGCATGTAGGTGCCTCATATCTATCTCTGAAAGTAAGGCAGACACTGGGAACAGAAAAGAACCACCTCTTCATAGCATTCTCCCTTTGGCTAAGGGTTTCTCATCTTCTCTTTTCCACATCTAAATCTTGAAAGCTCAGGATGTACATTTCAAGGGTGAGAATTAGAAATAGGAAGCTCTTCTGTTCAGGAAAGCACTTGAACAAAGTAAACAGATGAGAAATAGGGACCTACTGAGTACTACCAAGTACTAGAATTTATTGTAGATAAATTGCCTTTAGGAACATGGGAATTTACACTGTAGTGTCTTTAGGGATCATTAACATTTTCTTCAGAAAAGTGTGGTTCTTTTCTAGTCCACATAATTCAAATTACAGGACTTGAGCTACTGTGGTCTATATTGTTTTGGTCAAGGGAGACTGGGCCCCTGAGCCAGATCTGGGAATTAGGTTTACTAAAGAGGTTGAATACAGTGCAGACAGACACACTGAAGAATAGTTAATATTTAGGAAGTACATAGCATTTACTGTGTATCAATACTAACATATGCACTTGACATACTTGACTCATTTAATCCTCTCAATAATCCTATAATAAAGATGTTATTATCATCTTACCCGTGTGAATACTGCCCAAGGTCGCACAGTTTGTTGTGGTTATAAAATATTGCATGTCAAACCCCCAAAACTTAGTGACTTAAAACAATAATAA
This sequence comes from Carlito syrichta, assembly GCF_000164805.1. Taxonomy (NCBI): domain Eukaryota; kingdom Metazoa; phylum Chordata; class Mammalia; order Primates; family Tarsiidae; genus Carlito; species Carlito syrichta. The sequence goes on from NW_007246458.1 coordinate 94,606, forward strand.
TTGATTTATATATTTCATGATTTCTGTGTGTCAGGTGTCCAAGAGCAGGTTTGCTGGGTGATTCTGAGTCAAGGGTTCTCATAAGATGCCAGATATCACCTACAGCTATAGTCATTGGCAAGCTTGACTAGGGCTGGATGACCCACTTACAAGGCTGCTTTCTCTCATGGACCAGTGGTGCTGGCTATAATCTGGGAGCTTTAGTTCCTCCCCATGTTACCTCTGCACAAGGCTGCTAAGTGTTCTTATATCATTCCATTGGCTTCCCTAAGAGAAAATGATTCAAAAAGGCAAGTCAGAAGTCACATTCTAGTCTCAGATGTCACACAGATCACTCCTAGTGGTCTCACAAACAAGCCTTCCTTCGTTGGAAGGAGGAGACCACATAGGGCATGAATATGGGAAGTGGGTTACCCTCTTGGAGCTGCCCTACAGACAGACAGATAGAAAGATGATGGAGATACTAGGCCAACCCAGACAAGGGCTGGACTTCACAGTCTCTGCTCATCATTACTCTCTGCTTCCTGGCTGGGGAGCAAGCCCTCTCGCTGGGGTTGGGGAGGAGAGCAGCAGCAGGAGCCAGGCAACACTAGGAACTGAGGTATCGCTGGATGAAAAGTTTACATTTACATTGTTTTTCCCTTGGACTCTTCAAAGTCATAGTCAAGGTTCAGTTTTAAGCTTATAGTTCCCTCTAATTTCCTTCTATGAAGCCACTTCTGTAGTGGCAACATCATCCACTGGGAGAATGTAGGCCTGGAGATGATGATGATGATGATGATGATGATTTTAAAGACAAGCTCTTGCTCTGTTGCCCAGGTTGGAGTGCAATGGTAAAATCATAGCTCACTGCAGCTTCAAACTCCTAAGCTCAAATGATCCTCCCACCTCAGCCTCTCAAATAGCTGTAACTACAGGCATATACCCCCACACCCATTCAGCTGAATACTGAACAGTCATGAGGCTGCCAGGAGAAGCAGAGTTTCCAGACGGAGCTACTCAGCAGGAGAGACAAAAAGCCAAGTGAAGGGAGAAGTAGGAAAGCAGGGTAGGCTGGTTCCTCTTACCCTCAAGACTTATAGGAAATTAAAGGAGGAGAGGATAGATCTAGCTTATCTTTCTATAAAGGGTACTCTGCAGTGGACATGAGTTACAGATTAGAAAAGTGGGTATTTCTCAATTACTGTCTTCTACTGCACATAAGTAAGATTCTAGGCACCAAAAAAATCTTCAGATTTGGAGGTAAATATGCAAGAATGGTCTCCAGAGAAACAAAGCCAAAAGAAAAAAAAATCAATGATTCTTAATGTATTCCAAGATTAAGAAAATACTAAGTTGAAAGTTAATCACATAAGCATTCAGTATTCTCAAAATATGGACATTTTCTTCTCAGGAATTTTATATAGAAATCTGAGCAGGGCTTTCCCTTCAACTAGATGCTGATAATTCCTGAATAAAAATCAATTAATAGAAGAAAAAACATAAATACTCATTAAACACATGAAAATTTTGCTCAAACTAGCTAGTAAGAAGAGAAATTAAAGTTAAAACATAATATACCCATTTTTCATTTGCCACACTGGCAACATTTTAAAATATCAATAATATACAGTGTCAGAAAAGATCTAGGTATTAGGAACACTAATATACTGTAAGGAAGCATGTAAAGTAAGCCAGCATTCAAGACAAAAATGTTCTGGTGTTTATCAAAATTCTACTTTGAAGTACTATCTTAGAGAAATACCTCCACTTGTTCCTAAAGAGGCACATATGAAAAAAACCTATTACCAAACAGTATATAATATTAAAAAAATTAGAAACCCAGTTGTGTTGGTTGGATTTGGAGTCTATCGCACTCAGTGATCTATCACAGAAAAAAGAACAGAGTACTACATGTTCTCAGTCATAAGCGGACCCTGAACATTTACCGTAATACTATAAGAAAGGGATTGGCAGTAGCGGGATACTGCCAGGGTACAGGGTGTGGGGGGACACAACAGCATTAAGGGTATCTGATCTCAAACCAGGCAAAGTGAGGACCAAAAGGAGGCCCAAACTTTACCTGTACCATGACCACTTGTATACCTAATCCTGAATTGTACCCCACATCTTTCAAATAAAATGTTAAAAGAAGAAAAAAAAAGTCCAGTTGCTCATCTGTAAAGGCATGGTTAAAGATAATTATGTTACATCCATAGTATAGAAGATTACCTATTAGCTTAAAGGAACATAGAAAATCTATATACACTGTGATGAAAAGTTTTCTGTTAAATGAAAAAAGCAAATAGAGAACAATAAGTACATTTTCTTCCTATTTATGCAAAAATAATGCAAAACCACATACTACATAGGTGTGCATCTATAAATAAATAAATCCACAGAAAAAGGCACAGAAAGATGAATATCTTCATGCTGATATAAATATGGTGAAACAGCCGGGCTCGGTGGCTCAGCCTGTAATCACACGCCTTTGGGAGGCTGAGGTGAGTGGATTGCCTGAGCCCGCGGGTTCGAGACCCGCCTGGGCAGCGAGACCTCATCTCTACAATAAATCAAAAAATCAGCGGAGCATGGTAGCGCATGCCTGTAATTCCGGCTACTTGGAAGGCTGAGGTAGAAGGATCGCCGGAGCCCAGCAGGTCGAGGCTGCGGTGGCCGGAAGAGGCCACTGCACTCCAGTCTGGGTGACAGAGTGAGACTCCAACTCAAAAAAATAAAAAATAAAAATAAATAAATAAATATGGTGAACCTGAAGAATGGAGTGAGATTGACTGGGGGTGACAAGAGAATGCACAGGTTGAGAGGAGGCTATGAAAAGAAAAATTACAAACTCTTTTTTAAAGTCAAGAACTTATGCATGTATTAGTTATTTTTTTAAAAAGAGAATGTTTTCTATTCACTGAAACATTCTAGATCAAGAACTTAGTGCATAAAAACATTTCATATGAACATACAATATTACCTTTGTGAACCACATTCTCAGAAAACCAAGGCTTGTTTGCATGCAACTCTAAGCAATAGTAGATCAGGTGTTTGAAAAAATGAGGAGAATAAACCCCTCTACCTCCATTGTCTGTTTTTAGTTTTCAGCATGACCTTCTTGCAGTTTTGGTCTTGGTATCCTTTTTTACGATCATTGCTTCCTCCAAACTCATGTAAAAGGTCTGAAACATAAACCATCAGTTCAACTGGAAAATTGGATATGAAAGGATGGCTTCATGAAAAGCCAGTTTCCACATTTAAGGCAAACTGACTTTACCGGATGAAAATTGCAAATAAAAATAGATCAAAATTCATGAGTTTTTCCATATGAGAAATAAATATTATGCCACCCAAACATCAAAGAATATTCTTATTTTCTCTCTAGATATCTATATGAGTACAATATAAGCTACCTATTATCTTTAAATGCTCCCAACAGAGCAAATATATCATTAGTCAATTGTTTTACTGTTCCTCATACCTGGTCCTGCAGAACAAGATGCTTATGTCTTCCCTAAGACTTATGCTTAATTTTGGCTATCAGGACTTTGGTCATGGTTGTCTTCCTCCCTAGACATTAAACAGCTTAGGATAAGAGTATGTTTCATTCTTCTTTGGACCTACCGTGGCATGGTATCTAGCTTGATGATTAGCCAGTAGGAAGTTAATTTAAATTATCATTTATTGAATATCCAATTGATTTTTAAATGCCCTGTGTTAAATAAAGCATCTATAGGAAGAATTTCTGCTCCTATAGATTATTATAAATTATGAAAAGCATGCAAAACAGTAAGATATAATTTCAAATATGATCCTTTGGAACACAAGTAGAACCATAGGATAAACTCCAAAAGGTATGGTGGGCACTGCATGGCACTGCCTTGGCACTGCAGCCCTTTAAAACCAATATATTTTTTTTTTCTTTTGAGCAGGGTCTCACTCTGTCACCCCGACTGGAAAGCAATGGTAAGAGCATGCCTAACCACAGTCCTGAACTGTTGGACTCAGACAATCCTTCTGTTTCAGCCTTCCCAGTAGCTGGGACTACAGGCCCATGCCACCACGCCCGGCTAGTTTTGGAATTTTTTGTAGAGACAAGATCTCACTGTCACCTATACCGGTCTGAAACTACTGGGCTCAAGCAATCCTCTCACCTCGGTGTGTTTTCTATCACTATACATTCTACACCGAAAACGATGCCTGGTGACCTGCTGGGTGCTCAAAGATATTGCCAAATAATGAATATAGCACAGTAGCCCAGGACTTTAGAGGCAGACAATTTTGCATTTGAATCCTAGCCTAATACATTTTATCCATATGACCTTAAATATTCTGTTTCTTCAGATCCTCGTTTGTAAAAGTAAAATTACAACCAGGTTGCTGATAAAGTTAAGTAGGAAAATATCCATGGCAGTGCCTGTTTGCTGAGAAATAGCATTTGCTTGCCTTTTCATCATCCTTAAGTTAAAAACCAAGTTTCACATTGCTGGCACTTGAGAAAAAAATATGTTAAAATCAACGAAAGAATTTTTCTGGGCCAGTTTGAGCCTTGGCTACCATAAATCCTTGTCATCTTAAGTGGTATTAATATGATGTAGATTAAAATGAAAGTTACAAGTTTCTAAGTCTTTGTGATCTCTTTCTGCCTACCTCTCCCAGCCTCTCCTCACCCCCAACACCTAAATAGAAGCTGCCCTTGTCCACTTGGCCTCATCCTTGCCTTCCAAGAGAGAATCTAAATCTGTGAACTCAAGTCTTAAAGCTTGGTAGTAGAGACAAGAGAAAAATCAAGAATTGGAGGAGCAGAAAAGGGAATTTGCAAAGGAAAAGTCAAAATTAGTTCGTGGGAGAATAGACAAACCACAGGTAAAAGCAAAACATGGAGAGAAGAAAAATAGGTCTTTTGAGCTCAATTTGGAGAGGAGTGCTTAGTACCAATCTGATGAAGAATGCTAGATAAACAGAGGCTTCTTGGCGCCTAAGAAGCGTGAGAGATCCAGAGTTGGGGAGAAAAGAGGAAAAAACATTTTTTATGCTGTTGCAATGAGTTGTGAATCTGGCATCAACTGTTTCCCAACAAATGTAAATAAAGATTGCAGGTATGTTGATCCATTTTGAGATGCTGATCTATGCTTTTTATGCACAATATCATGCAAAAATTGGTTCTCCTAGTATTCCAGGCTTTTTTCAAATTATATAGGGAGTTCCTGAAAATTAGAATTGTGCCTAGTACAGAAATGAACAATGAAAGAGACAACAAGTGGCATACAAAAAGTTACATGTAGTTTAGTTATTTGGAAAACACATCACATAGAGCAGGTAGAGACCAGAGAGACTAGGCAAGCCAGTTTCAGGTGAAAGGCAGAATCCAGCGTGACATTCGCCAACAAGTCAGGATGTACAAGACTGGTTCATCCACCCAAAAGAAAAGAGAATACATCTGCATGTGCACATCTATAAACACACATGCTTTCTTGTTGTAAGGAAATCATACCCCTAAAGTAGATAGAGCTAAAGTGATCTTTACATCACTGTCAACCACTTGCAAAATGTAGGATAATGTCAGCATTATTGAAAAATAGCATGTATACAGAAGATTATATGGTACTAGTTTCCTAAGGCTATTGTAACAAATTACCACAAACTTGGTGATTTAGAACAACAGAAATGTATTCTCCCACACAGTCCTGGAGGCCAGAAGTTCTGAACCAAGTAGTTGCCATGGCCACATTCCCTCAAGATGTTCCTGGGGAGACTCTACTTCATGATTATCTCTTAACTTCTGGGGGCTCCAAGCATTCTTTCCTTTTGGACGCATCACTCCAATCTCTGCCTGCATCTTCATATTGTTTCTTCTCTGTATTTTTGACTTGTAGCCCCACCACCCCACCTCCTTTTCCCACTGCCTGTGTGTCTCTCCCCTTTGTGTCTCTTACAAGGAAAATTATCATTGAATTTAGGGTCCACCCAAAAAGCCCAGAATGATCTCCTCATCACAAGATCTTTAGTATAATCATTGCATCTGCAAAGACTTTTTCTTTTGCCATATTAGGTAATGTTTACAGATTCCAAGATATGATACGGATATATATTTATGGGACCAACATTTGATTCACTCGTGTAGATAGCATAGTTATACAGCTTAATCAATTTTCCTAAAGTGAAATAACTACCCCTTCCATCAATAAATTAATAGCAACTCAAAATTCCCCTCATACTCCTTCTCACCACTACCTTCACTCCCAGGATAACTGTTAGTTTTGCATATTTATATAAATGAAGTCATTGTGAGAATACACTGTAAGATATTCAACATTGTGAGATTCATATAGATGAAGACTGTTCATTGCCATTGCTGTGTGGTATTTCTTATATAACAGCAACACAATTCATTTGTCCTTCTACAGTAAATAGACATTTATATTATTTCTAGTTTTTGACAATTAATAATGTTGCTATAACTATTCTAGTAAATGTCTTTTGGTAAATGAATACACACATTTCTGTTGAGTATACAGCCAAGAATGAAATTGCTGATTTGTGGTTATGCATATGTTTTGCTTTAGTAGATACTGCCATCAATTTTCCAGGGGTATTGTACCAGGACAAACTTTGCAAGTGATTACCTAACCTCTACTGAAGTCCACAAAAAACTTTTCTGAGGTTGAACTAATTGCAGTGTTTCCAGTGTTTTGATCAGGTTTAACTCCAGAATTAGTGGAGCTCACCTTTGTAGAGATGGTTTGTTAAGTAAATTAATAGTCTATACAAAAACGCTTCATCTACTAAAAAAAAAAAATGGAAATACTTGAATGTCATTTATATACTTATGCAGCCTGAATGAGAACACTGCCCCCTGTTTAGTCTGGCCCCATTTGCGCAGTCCTCAGGTTTCCAAAGACTGTAGAGTCCAACAAGCTCATTCCCAAGATTTGCTGCAAATTTTCAAGCCCTGCCTTCTAGGCTTTTCATTCAGTGGATACTGTTTCTCTACTGTACTAGATCAAACGAGAGAAGAAAAGAACACAATCTTTCCTTGAGTTCCATTCTCACCAGTCATTTCATGAGTTTTAATCAATATTGCTGAAAATTGGAGCAATAGAGAGAACATTTCGGAAAACATGGTTTTTCATTACCCCCTTCCTGATGGATCCCCTGGTCCAAATATTTCTTCCTCTGTTGTGCAAAGCAATTCAATGTTTCCCAGTTTGTACCCACAGAGTTGCATAGCCAAACCTGTCAAGGGATTCACACAAAAGGCCTTCTATATACCTAAGTCTAGACTCCACAGGAGGCCATTAGGGCTATGAATACAGAAACTTGGAAAAAAGCAATGACCACAAAGAGGAGCAAATGCATATCCGTGCAATGCTCCTTGGTTCCTTGAAATCTCCATGAGGTGTGGGCATCTGCCAGTAGCATTGGCTGTAATAGGAAGGATCATAAAAGATTTGAGAACCTTTCATAAATGGGGCCAGCATTACTATTGATAAGGCATTTATGCATTCTCTGTAATGAACACTTCCACTTAAGGGGATGTTTACAAACATTGGACCCATTCAACAGTAGCAAGGTCATATGATAGCATTATTCCCTGTGAGGAAAAAAGCAAAGTCAGTGACCCAGGAGTCCCTGAGCAGTGTGTCTCTGCCTCCAACTTTCACAGTCTGAAAAGTCAACTACCTTACCGGGTGATTACTGTGGCGATACCAGTTAGTTTCAAAGATCACTCAATTTACTCTATTTAGGAGTGATTCAAAAAGAAGAGTGCACAATGGAGAATACTAATTCTCTAAAATCTTATTTTGGCTTTTAATTATGAATGAGCCTCTATATTTATTTTTAGAGCACTGTATGAGAGAATTGGATAAAGGATTTAGAAAGTGCAATAATCTTCTAGAACATGGCGGACATTGGCTGATACCCTCCCAACAATGTATTTTCCCTTACTTTTCTCAGCAATAACCGACATTCCCTCGCCACGTGGATTGAATGAATTTAACCCACAGTTAACCTGGTGCTACAGTTTGAATGCTTGTCCCTTCTAAAACTCATACTTAAATTTAATTGCTATAACAGTGTCAAGAGATGATTAGGCCACGATGTCTCCTCCCTCATGAATGGATTCATGGCTGCTATTGTGAGAGAGTATTCATGACCTAGGGAATGAGTTCTTTATAAAAGAGCAAGTTCTGCTCCCTCTCCCTCTCTCTTGCCCTTCAGCCATGTGAAGACCCAACGGCAAGGTGCCATTTTTGTTTTCAGTGTAACAGAGGGAAATCACTCTTATCCCTGAAAGGTTACCCCACACACTTTCCTCAGCACAGCATTTTGCCCAACGTATAAAAACTCTCAATCTGCCAGGAGTGAGCACAAATATGAGTTGGGGGGAATAAGACTATGCATTTTGAGGATGGGGGAAAAAAACCAGTTTACTAAAGTTTACAATATCAGGGAAAAGAATGAGAGTATTGAACAGTAAAAGTATAAAAATTAATTCAGTACGTATATAACGTTTTTGAAAAACATTGAGTTTGTGCTGTCCTGAGCCTATCAGATACTGCTTTACCTCCTTGTAAGAACTCTTACTCTGTTTTATACTTTTCTAGATCTATGTCAGTTTCCCCTACTAGGAGATCAATGCCTTATAATCTTACCATCGACCAGAATGTCATGTATAATATCTGCTGCTTGAATAAATAAAGAAAAGTTGAGCAAATCAACAGTCTTCAAGGGACTTATAATCTATTATGGAGGCATATGGCAAGAATACAAATACTAGTGGCATATGAGAAAGATGTCAGCTTTGGCAGGAGTAGAGGCAGCAAAGACCAAGACTTTTTGCCTAAGGTTATAAGATTCTCCCATGTGGTCCAACATATCCTTTAACTTTCACTTTGAGGCCAACACCCCGCTAATTCTTTAGTTTACTCTTCTTTCCCTTCTTTGTGTATACATTCCCATTGTGTCTTGAGAGGCCATGTTTGTGACTATGTGTGGGGCAAGATTCACGTGTTTTGGGAGATCTCTGGCCAAACAGCAATCTTAGTATCCCAGCCTTACTGGGTTCACTGTCAGTGAATAATGCCGCCAAGCACAGGGTTGTCCAAATTAGACATGCAAGAATCATCCTAACTCCACCTCAGCCACCTCTTCTTACCCATTCGCCTATCACTGATCAATGCCTCAAATCATTCCACATCACTTCCACTGCCATACCCTAACCCAGTTAATCAGCCTTTCTCATTTGGGTAATAGCCTCACCTTTTTAGCAGGTCTTGCATCCAGTTTTTTACTAATCTACCACATACCTAAATGTGTCTAAACCCCAAAGCTGATTAAATTAGTCTCCTATTGAAAGCCCCACTCATTTTCCATTGCCCTTAGGATGACATCCAAATTTCTTAGCATGGCCCTGTGCTCTCTCTAGATTCATTCTGCCTTGTCCCACTCCTAGACATGAGCTGTAGGCGCTGGCCAAATGGAATTTCTCTTATATATGTCCTCTCATTTTTCCTGCCAAGAAAATTCTATCTGCCTAAATCCTCTTCATCCTTTAGTGATTATGCTTAAAACTCACTGCCTTTAGGAAGCATTCCTGGCCTCCCTTGACTAGATTAGATGATCCGGCTCTGTTCACACATCACTTCTGTCTTTCTGCCATCATAACTCTTGCCACACTTTTTTAGCCCTTGAGTTTTCAGTCTTTCTCTCTTAAAAGACTACAAGGTCTCTAAGGAGAGATTCTTTGTCCCCTTCTCAATGTCAGATCAAAAGCATCTAGTCCAGCACCAGGTACCCTTTGGCACTCAGTAAAACTTATTTGAATGAATGAATGAATGAATGGACAATCTTTTTGTGGGTTGAGCTATATTAGGGAGAAAAAAAAAAGAAATGTAGAAACTGTCAGTAGAGTTTTGTAATTATCAGAGAAAAGCAATAAAAGCCTGCAATGAATGATGCCAGTGACAAAAGAAAGCAAGCTATGGCCATGGCAGACACAATGGAGACAGAAAGTTACAGAGACTGGAAAGAGAGAAAAAGGGAAAGCTAGAGGATTTGAGTTCATGATACTGATATATCAAACAAAGAAATAAGCCCACGCACACACATTTCCAAGAAAAAAGGAAAATCAGGTGGCTTGGTTTTTAAAGTATGACAAAATGAAATTCTGAAATAATTGCACAGTGTCTCTTTTAGGTGCTTTTCTCCTCTTCTGGTTTCTTGTTTTTTGAACTTAGAGGCAAAGGCAGTGGCCTTGACTATCAAAGACAAAGACAAATTAAAATTTTTTGTCCCAACTTGGGACTATGCACATCAAGATTAGTCACCTAAGGGACCCACAGCACAGAGTTCAGGTCATAAATGACTTGAAAGAATGTGCAATGACATTAGGACAGTGTTCTGACCTAAAAGACCATAAACATTCCACCAGTTGTGAAGGGAAAACTCAGGGGGACGTGCCTAGGGGTCAGATGCTGGGCAGCTCAGAGCTCTGCTGCTACCTCCCCAATGTTGAGTCCCGGGATAGAGCATTTGATTTGATAAAGAACCCATAAAAGTTTGGTTGTGGCCACCAGAACACAGAATTGTGTCTTGCTTCTTGGGTGAGGCTTAAGATGGTGATGACACTCACACAGAAGTCCCTATTTCAACACCATGCTGGCTTTAATAGAGTAGAAATGGTGAGAACATTGTCAGGCATAGCTTGTTAATGCCCCTAACGATATAAAGATCCTTGAAAAATAGAGCAGTTATCACACATCAATGTGTATACAGATAAAGATCTGACATCAGAAAAGAAAAAACAGAGAGGGCCTACAATAGCCACTTACACGGAATTGTTCAATCACCTGGTGTGCAGTGGTAGAGGGTATAGTCTTTTCCTCTGCCCCAAGAGGGACAAGAAAATGGCTGAGCATTTGTTGGACTTAGAGAAAAAAAAAATTCACGGTCAGGGCAAGTAGGACACAAAAGGAATTTTTGTGGTCCAGTGACTAAAGGATGGTAACCACGGACAGATCAGCTGTGGACACAACAGAGATAAATGATATAAGAGTAAAGGAAGAATGTTTACATATCAGTGAAAACCACTGGGATAGGATGTCAATGACCTGGACCACATGTCTTTACCCCAGAGCAACATAATCTTCCTGGAACTAAAGAAACGGGAGGGAGAAGGTATCTGTAAGATGATCTTAAGTTGATTAATATATATTTACCCAGAAGGACCTAACAAAAATCAGAAAGTAACATGCTTAACCTTAATTTATTTTAAGTGGGGTTTTTTCTGGTTTTGTTTTGTTTTGTTGCCATTCTTGGGTACGGGGCCAAAAGTCAATCTCAGTGCAACTATAGAGAAATTTTTCTATTACATTTTTATTATCAATTTATTTATTATTATTTTAAAGATGTGAAGTACAAGTCAGGATTGAGTATATAAATGGTTTATGTACAGATGAAGTTTGGGCCTCCCATTGGACCTCACTTCACCTAGATTAGGGTCAGGCTCTCTTATTGATGTTTTGTGCCCTCCCTCCATCCCCTGGCAGTGTTCTGCTACTCCCAATCCCTTTCTTGTGGTATTATGCTAGATGTTCAGGGCCCACTTATGAATGAAAACATTTGGTACCCAGTTCTTTGTTTCTGTGATAGGTCACTGAGTATGATAGACTCTAGATTCATCCAAGTTGTTGCAAAGTCCATAATTTTGTCCTTCTTTATGGCTGTGTAATAGTCTATCATGTATATGTACTATATTTTTTTTTATCCAGTCCACTTTTGATGAGCAGCACGGTTGGTTCTTTGTTGTTGCTATTGTAATTAGTGTTACAATAAACATAAGTGTGCAGGTATCTTTTTCATAGAATGCTTTCAGTTTTTCTGGGTACATTCCCAAAGGGGTGCTTTCTGGGTCATATGAAAGGTGAATTTCTAGTTCTTTTAGATATCACCACACTGTTTTCCACAGAGGCTGAACTAGTTTGCACTTCCACCAACAATGTAGAAGCAATCCCTTTCTTTGCATCCTTGCCAACATCTGTTGTTTTTTGTTTTATTAATGACGGCCATTCTTACTGGAGTTAGGTGGTATCTCAATGTGGTTTTGATTTGCATTTCTCTGATGATTAGTGAGGCTGAAAATTGCCTGGTAATGGTAATAGAACATGTATGTCGACCAATGAAACAGGATAGAGATCCCAGAAGCAAAACCTCAATTTCTCAACCAACCCATCTTTGACAAAGGCTCCACCAAAAACCACTGGGGAGAAGAGAACCTTTTCAGTAAATGGTGCCAGGAAAACTGACAGAAGAATGAAACAGGTACCCTACCTATCACCATACACAAAAATCTACTCTAAATGGATCAAAGACCTAAACATAAAACCTTAAACTATAAGAATCTTAGAAAACGCAGGAGACACCAGTATAAAAATTGGAATAGGCAACCAATTCCTAATTAAAACCCCAAAAACCAATGTCATAAGAGATAAGATAGACAAGTGGGACCTCGACCAACAGAAAAGCTTCTGTAAAGCAAAAGAAACCAGCAAGAGAGCAGAGAGACAGCCCACAGAATGGGAAAAAATATTTGCTGACTACATAGCTGACAAAGGCCTAACGTCCAGGATCTACAAGGAACTTAAATGTGCCAAAAGGAAAAAAACAGCCTCATTGAGAAGTGGGCAAAAAAATCTGGGCACAGTGGCTCAGGCCTATAATCCCAACACTTTGGGAGACCGAGGTGAGAGGATTGCCTGAGACTGCAGGTCCACGACCAGCCTGGACAACATGGTGAGACCTAGTCTCTACAATAAATCAAAAAAATTAGCCGGGCATGATAGCGCACATCTGTAGTTCTGGCTCCTTGGAAGGTTGAGGCGGAAGGATCGCTGGAGCCCAGCAGGTCGGCACTGGGGTGGCTGTGAGTGTGACACTGCACTCCAGCCTAGGCAACAGAGTGAGACTCCAAC
>NW_007246458.1:107631-116362 GCF_000164805.1 Carlito syrichta
CCGGGCGTGGTAGCGCATGCCTGTAATTCCAGCTACTCGGAAGGCTGAGGCGGAAGGATCGCCGGAGACCAGCAGGTCAAGGCTGCGGTGGCCGGGAGCTGCCGCTGCACTCCAGTCTGGGCTACAGAATGAGACTCCAACTCACAAAAAAAAAAAAGTGGGCAAAAGACATGAATAGACACTTCTGGAAAAAAGACATGCGAACTACCAACAGACATATGAAAAAAATGTTCTATTACATTTTTGCATACCTGAGTCACACAGTGTATGAAATGTGTCCCTTTCAGAACAGCAATGCTTTAGCTGGACATCGGTTGAATTTATGTGTCTCCACCTCTATGTAGCCAAAAAAAGGTGAAGAATATGCAAGTGTGTATACTTCAAGAAAGAAAAAAAAATCAGTGCTCTCGTTTCTTTTTATCATTTTAACAGCTAGCTTCTAATTTAAAATACCCATGTTCATACTTATGTATTTAAGTGTGCCATGCGAAACCTTTGAAAAGTATTATTTTTGGTGCCACCCCCCAATTAGATCTATCATGAGGTATCGGCTGGGTTTGGTGGCTCAGACTATAATCCCAGCACTTTGGGAAATCGAGGCAAGTGGATTGCCTGAGCCCATGGGTTTGAGACCAGCCTAGGTAACTTGGCGAGACCTCATCTCTATTATAAATTCAAAAAAATAAATTAGCCAGGCATGGTAGAGCATGCCTATAGTTCCAACTACTTGGAAGACTGAGGCGGAAGGATCGCAGGAGCCCAGCAGGTCGATGCTGGGGTGGCCACGAGTGTGCCACTGCGCTCCAGCCTGGGCAACAGCGTGAGATGCCAACTCAAAAAAGAAAAAAAAATTATGAGGAATCTATTATTTCTTGCTATAAGACCATCTAAACAGCTGTAATTTTGAACTAACTCCACCATGGTAATGACTAGATACTCATTCTAGGTAAATCAAAGAATATAATTAGTGTAATATTGAATTATTTTAAAAGTACATACGTGGTCATTAGGCCAGGTGCAGTGGCTCACACCCATGATCCCAGCACTTTGGGAGGCAGAGGGAAGAGGATTGCTAGAGCTCAGGGGTTTGAGAGCAGCCTGGGCAATTTGGAGAGACCTCATCTCTACAATAAATCAAAAAATTAGCTGGGCGTGGTAGCACACCCTGTAGTTCCAGCTACTTGGAAAATTGAGGAAGGTTTGCCTTAGCCCAGCAGGTAGAGGTTGCGTTGTCCGTGAGTATGCCATTGCACTCCAGCCTGGGTGATAGTGTGAGATTTCAATTCAAAAAAAAAAAAAAGTACATATATGGTCATTATGTTACATATGTACCATTGTTTTACGTTGTTGTTAGGTTATACATGTGGAGTCCCATTGTTTAATGTATATAGCATCAATATGTTTCATTCACATGGCATGGAATCAAACAGTCCCAGTATTTAAAAATTGGATAGACTTTTGATATGATCCAGCTCATCAACAGCATTCTATAAGTGAAGGAATTGAAGCCAAAAGAAGTTAAATAGTTTACCCAGTCACATTGCCCATTAATGCTACAGCTAAAATTAGACCCCTGGAATAGCACTACTCTGATAATTTTCATTAATTTCAAAGATAATGTGCTTTATAAGTTGATAGATCAGTTAAGACACCTTCAGCAGCAAATAACTAACAATACTATTGAAAATAGCTAAACAATCAGAAAAATGCCTTAGCTTGTATAACAGGCAACATGAAGATACCGTAATTCCAGGGTTACTTAATTCTATGGTTCAATCACGTAATCAAAGGCCTGGGTTTCTTTCCATCTTTCTGTTCTCTTATCCTCTGACTGTTCTTTAGTTGACTCCACTCACACTTGTGAGACAGATGCAGCAGTATCAAACAACCTACAGGCACCTCAGGATCCAGTATAAAAAGAAAGTAACTCTTTCTAAGAGTTACTTTATGTGAATAAGAGTCATTTCCCAAAAATGCCTCCAGAAGACTGACCCAGGTTTCTCTTTGACCAGAACAGCATCCAGTGCTCAAGGAATAAGACTACTATAAGAGGTTTAGATTAATCAGGATGTTATAGAGAAAGAAATGTGTCCAATGTGGGGGCTTTCTCCTTGACCCTTTGAGGGTTTGCTAAGAAATCAACTCACAAAAGGCAAATTAATTAGAGAAAAGGCATACAAAAGTATTTGACATGTATACATGGGAGCCTTCAGAATTATGACTCAACTCCCCAGAGAGGTCCAAAAGCTTTTATACCACCTTGAGTTGACAAAAAGAATAGGGGCTTGGATACTAGCAAAGAGATAATAACTGAGGGAAAAAGAGGAATTCTGTTGAGGAACCATATATGCTCACTAGGGAGAATTCAATGTGCTCAAAAAACATACAATGTTCTGGAGCAAAGTCTGTCCTAATTTGTTGACAGACTTTTACTTCCTATGATATGGATTCAGTTAATGAAAACTGAGGGAAAGGACCAGAGGTAGTTTTCTTCTTTGGTAAGTCTGGATTTTAAGCAGGTAAGGACACTTCAGAAAATCTTTTGCTTTGAGAGAGAGTGTGGGTGCCAGGGAGGTTAGAGAGATCCCAAGGATCCTTTTCCAGTTCATGTACAAAGTGCCAAGTTTTGGGATGTCAGTTTCTGAGCCCCAATACCAACTTCCTCTAAAGTATTTGGCCACTCTTAGAAAGGTGAATACCTGGAGGAATTAAGAGTTACAGATAAAAAGGAAAAAAGGAGAAGAAAGTGGAAGGAAACCAATAGTGTTTGTCACAACTGATGTATGTTTCTGAGTACAAATTAAAGTTGACTTCTAAACAACATGAAGAATATGAGTGTTCTCACGTAACTGAAAATTCTTTATAAAGCAAATAACTATTTTATAAAAGTAAAAACTAGCCATGTGTCCTTAATGTACACCCAGATCATCATATATAAGATTTACTTAAGCACAATTTTAAAAGGACAATGTATGCAATTAGTTACAGTCTACATTGAAATAATTAACTTTGGAATTTTTTTTCCCCCCCAATCATTCCTTGAAAATTAACAACCTTATTAAATAGGAATGATTACTACTATCTTTACAGATGAGGAAACTGAGGCTCAGATACATTGATATTTGTGATTATCAAAGTATAGTCTTTGGATCAACAGTACTGTCTGGAAACATTAAAAAATGCAAATCTGAGTCGCTGTCTCAGACCTAGTTAATCAGAATTTTTGTGAATGGGGTCTGGTAATCTGTATTTTAGTAAAGTTTCCAGATGATTCTGATACACTTAAAAGTTTGAAAACCACTGCCTTAGACAATAGCAATTATATTTGAACACAGGCCATCTTATCTCCACAGGCTGTTCATTTAACCAGTATGCTAAACTGCCTTCCAATAAACATACAGTGGTCTAAATAAAACATATTATGAAAGACTGTATTGTACTTCATTATAAAAAAAAAAGTAAAATATTGGATTAGGTAGAAAATCAGACAAAACAGTCTCATTTTCTGTATCTAAATTTTCTTATTCCTGTTTATTGCCATCATAAACATGATGCATATTAATTATTAAGAAGATGGCAAATTGTAGTAATCACTTTGGCCACCCTGTGATCTGATTGCTCTGGCCTCACATTAGGACATGGAATTGAGAAGTGTGGAGGGTAGAGTTCTTAAGCAAACTAGACCCTGAGTTTCAATTTACACAAGAACTTCTACTGATAACTTTATATTCAAATGATCTGATGCAGAATTGGATGAAAGCAATGAATCATGAGATGACTGTGGGTTACTTGAATGGATATTTTTATAATGATTACAGGCACACACAACACCACATTCTTGAAATTATATTGCCTCATGTTACAAAAAGCTTATTCTTCCCATAATGGCATCTTGATAGAATGTGGGTGGGCTGAATAGCTCCCAGGGCATTAGCAAAGCAATGACATAAAATCATTGTTTTATTTTCTGTAGCTCCTCTGGATAGCTTGAGGGAAATTATGTGACTACTCTACAAATGATAAGTAACCGTGAATTCCAGAAAAAAATGAGTCAAGGGATTGCATGACATCATAAACTAAAAAAGGTCAGAGTTTGGATCTTATTTCATGCAATCAGGACCTTGCAGTCTATTTTCTTTATATTTTTCAGATGTCTCTTCTGTGAGTTATGCAGTTATTTTACCAAAGTTGCATGCTTCTTACTTTCTTCTTTTTTCATTCTTTTCATTTTCACACTAAAATGAGAAGTAAACATTCTTTTTAAATAGTTAATATTACATGGAACAATAGCAAATTAAGAGTTTAGGTGTATATGTAAGCAAGCCATTTAGGATTTTACCTTATTGTACGTTATCTATTTATCTGACAACCAAACTAACAGCCAGTTCAGGGTGATTAGTAACAACCTGGGTGTGGTAGCTCCACATACACTGTCAAGTGACCCCCAGTAAACTAAACAACCTCTCTAAGCATCACTTAACCCACTAACTGACTCTTAGTAACCATCGTGTATTATGGTTGTTGTTATTTTTCTCATTTCTCATTATCATGGTGAAGATAATTTGAAAAATATACAGTTGGTATGCATTTTTTTTTTAATTTAGACAAATATTTTCTGAGAAGTATGTCACTTTTATAAAATTATCTTTAAATTTAAATTTTGAGATTTTTAAAAGTCTTTAACTTTTAGCAAAAATGTTAAATGTCAGGGCAAAAGCTGTGTCTTAATCACCATATTCTCAAGAATCAATATATAACTAATATTAAATAAATGTATTAAACAACTAAATCAGTTTATCAGAAACCACTTGCTTTTAAGAAACTATACTAGCTAGTTCTTTTTATGTCTTACTTAAATATAGAATCACAGATTTCCTTTATAGTTGCAGATATAGATATATTTCTTTTTGCCAAATGTTTTCTAAGCAAGGTATGTTCATTGCTTTTTTAAATTGTAGCATCTTGCAACATTGTTCATGTTATGAAGACCTGAGACAGAAAACAGAACAAGATAACATTGAAATTACAAATGCATCTTTACCCAGCATAATGCCTGGCTGTGGATATACCTTCGTGCCGAGACCTAGAATGCTGGCCGTTTTAAATTAGGTTGAGATTGTAGATTCTACTTCACTTCCCTAATTTCCTCTTCACCTAGGTTGGTAAACTCGTCTCACCTGTCACCCTGGGAACAAACAGAGGTGGGAGGGTTTGAATAGCTTCATAGTCACAGCTGAAGTGCTGACTCCAAGAGTTTGTACTTTTTCAGTCACTCAAGATTTTTATATTTATGCATTTAAAAGTGATACCTTTGAAAAACAAAACCAAATTGTTTTCTTTACTCAGGATAACTTGAGGGATATTATAAATATTTAACCATGGTAACGGTGAGTTCTCAGCAAATGTACCAAGAATTAGTTTTTGGCTGATATGATTTTGTGAAGTCAGTGTCATTATAAGATGGTGACGAGCACTAATCACCTCTACTTAAAATAAAGAATGCCATGAACTTATCCGTGACATTTACACTAATATTCTTGAAATGTTTTTCTAGACATTCAGTGGAACTCATCAGAATGAATAAAATAAATTCAACAAGATTGGTGTGATGGTTAATTTCATGAGCCATCAGTGTTGACTGGCTCATGACACACCCAGATATTTGGTTAAACATTATTTCTGTGTATGTTTGCAAGGGTGTTTAAGGATGAGGTTAGCATTTGAATATACGATAGATTGAGTGTGGCAGATTGCCTTCCCCAATATGGGGGGGCATCATGCAAACACCACTGGAGGTATGAACAGAACAACAGGCAGAGGAAGGGAGAAATCACACTCTCTACCTGAATGTTTGAGCTGGGACATTGGTTTCTGCTGCACTCAGACTGGGATTTGCACCTCAGTGCTCCTGGTTCTCAAGTTCATGGACTTAGACTAAAATGATCTTACTCATTCCTACACTGTGGGACTTCTCAGCCTCCATAATCCCATTAGCTAATTCTTACAATAAGGGGTATTTATTATATTTAATCATTCTAATTTTTTATTGTAAAGATGTGGGGTACAATTCAGGGTTAGGTATACAAATGTTCATTATGCAGGTACCCTTGTTGATAAGGTATGTACCCCCAGTTCCCTGGCAGTTTTCCACTACTGCCAAACCCTTCCTTCCCTCCCCCTTGGCAGTTTCCCAGTACTGCCAATCCTTTTCTTTTTTTTTTTTTTTTTTGAGTTGGAGTCTCACTCTGTCACCCAGACTGGAGTGCAGTGGCCGCTCCCGTCCACCTCAGCCTCGACTTGCTGGGCTCTGGCGATCCTTCCGCCTCAGCCTTCCGAGTAGCCAGAATTACAGGCACGCGCTACCACGCCCGGCTGATTTTTTGATTTATGGTAGAGATAAGGTCTTGCTGCCCAGGCGGGTCTTGAACCCGCGGGTTCAGGCAATCCACTCACCTCAGCCTCCCAAAGGCGTGGGATTACAGGCTGAGCCACTGAGCCCGGCTCCTTTTCTTATAGTATTACGATA
The DNA here is from genome assembly GCF_000164805.1 of Carlito syrichta. Taxonomy (NCBI): domain Eukaryota; kingdom Metazoa; phylum Chordata; class Mammalia; order Primates; family Tarsiidae; genus Carlito; species Carlito syrichta. The sequence continues at coordinate 114,158 of NW_007246458.1, forward strand.
ATTGTTCATGGTCCGCTTCTGAGTGAGAACATGTGACACAGTTCTTTTTTTCTGTGATAGATCACTCAGCATTACAGACTCTAAGTCCATCCAAGTGGCCGTGAAGTTCATAGTTGTGTTCTTGTCTGTGGCTGCATAATATTCCATAGTGTATATGTACCACAATTTTTTAACCAGACAGCAAGGTTGGCTCCATGTTTTTGCTATAGTGAATAATGCTGCAATAAATATGCATGTGCAGGTATCATTTTCATAGAGTGACTTGAGTTCCTCCAGGTATATTCCCAGTAGGGAGATTGCGAGGTCATACAGAAGGTCAATTTTTAGATCTTTTAAGAATCACCTGGCCGGGCTCGGTGGCTCAGCCTGTAATCCCAGCACTTTGGGAGGCCGAGGTGAGTGGATTGCTGGAGCCCGCGGGTTCGAGACCTGCCTGGGCAACTTGGCGAGACCTAATCTCTACAATAAATCAAAAAATGAGCCAGGCATGGTAGCGCACGCCTGTAGTTCCAGCTACTGGGAAGGCTGAGGCAGAAGGATCACCAGAGCCCAGCTGGTCAAGGCTGCGGTGGCCGGGAGTAACCACTGCACTCCAGTCTGGGTGACAGAGTGAGACTCCAACTCAAAAAAAAAAAAAAAAAAAGAATCACCAAACTGTTTTCCATAGGTATTGTACTAGTTTACCTTCCCACCAACAGTAGAGTATTCCCTTTTCCCCACATCTTCTGCAGCATCTGTTGTTTTCTGAATTATTGATAATGGCCATCCTGACTGGAGTTAGGTGGTATCTGTCTGACTTTAATTTGCATGTCTTTGATGACTAATGAAGCTGAACATTTTTTCATGTATCTGTTGGCTGCTCATATGTCTTCCTTTGAGAACTGTCTATTCATATCTTTTGCCCATTTTGTAATGGGGATGTTTGTTTTTTTTCTTTTCGGCACATTTGAGTTTCTTGTAGATCTTAGGTATTAGGCCTTTGTCAGATATACAGTTGACAAGTATTTTTTCCCAGTCTGTGGGCTGTCTCCCTGCTTTCTTGATGGTTCCTTTGGCTTTACAGAAGCTTGTCAGTTTGAGGAGGCCCCACTTGTCTATTTATCTCTTATGGCATGGGTACTTGGGATTTTGTTCAGGAATTGGTTGCCAGTTCCAATTTCCATAAGGGTGTCTCCTGAATTTTCTAAGGTACTTATAGTTTGAGGTTTTATGTTTAGGTTTTTGATTCATTTAGAGTTGATTTTTGTATATGGTGATAGGTAGGGGTCTTGTTTTAATCTTCTGTATGTGATCTGCCAGTTTTCCCAGCACCATTTACTGAATAGGTTCTCCTCTCCCCAGTGGTTGATGGTGGAGACTTTGACAAAGATGAGTTGGTTGAGAAATTGATGTTTTGCTTCTGGAATCTTTATCCTGTTGCATTGGTCTATAAACCTGTTCTTGTACCAATACCAGTCTGTTTTGATGATTGTAGCTTTATAATAAAGTTTAAAAACTGGGAGTGTGATACCTCCTGCTTTGTTTTTGGTTTTTAGTTTTTTTGTTTTTTGTTTTGTTGAGGATTATGTTGGCAATTCATGGTTGTTTATTTTTCCATGTGAATTCCTGTATTGTCGTTTCCAGGCCCGAGAAGTCATTCTAATTTTTTATTTCATAGTTAACTGATAAATTGTCCATATCCATTTTAATGAGTCAAGATTTATCTCTCTTAATACAAAAAAGTATAGATTTATTGTGTAAAAAAGATAAAGTTGCCTAAACTAATACAAATGGAGAAAGTAAAAACCTATAGTCTCTCTTTCCAGGAATGATGACTATTAACATTGTTTTTATACTTATATTGATGCATATACATCTTTGATGTAAACAGAACTTTACCTAGATCTTGTTTTTAGAGGTATGTAAATGCTTTTTTCATAAACTTTCTATTGAAGTATTAACATACATATAAAAAGGTGCCGGGCTCGGTGGCTCAGCCTGTAATCCCGTGCCTTTGGGAGGCTGAGGTGAGTGGATTGCCTGAGTCCGTGGGTTCAAGACCCACCTGGGCAGCGAGACCTCATCTCTACAATAAATCAAAAAATCAGCTGGGCATGATAGCACATGCCTGTAATTCTGGCTACTTGGAAGACTGAGGTGGAAGGATCACCGGAGCCCAGCAAGTCGAGGCTGCAGTGACCGGGAGCGGCCCCTGCACTCCAGTCT
>NW_007246458.1:116382-223024 GCF_000164805.1 Carlito syrichta
AAAAAAAAAAAAAAAAAACATATAAAAAGGTATGCAATTCAAAGTAAATATACCCATGTATGTTGTGCAGCCAGCACCCATTTTCAAGAAATAAAAAGTTGCCAGTATCCAAGAAGCATCCTCATGCCCACTCCCAATTGCTATCTTCCCCCAAGAGTAATCCTCAACCTAATTTATAACATCTTACATTATTTCTGTGTTTCTAAATAGTGCATAATTGGAATCCTGCAATATGTGTTCTTTTGTACCTGTTTTTTTTTGGCTTAATATTTTGCTTGTAAAATTATCCATGCTTTTGTGTGTAGTTGTAGTTTATTCATTTTTATTGTAGTACAGGATTCTTTTGTTGTATCTATTGTTTTTTAGCTGAATGATTTCCTTACAGACAGTATTTATGTAGCAATAAGTATTCAGTAAACATTTTTTAAGTACCTATTATATTCCTCATTCTGTACTAGATAGTCATTTAAAACATCATCTTAAATATCTGTAGTGTTTTTTTTACTATATGAATGGACCATTCACTTTGTTTTCAAATGATCCTTAAACAGGATGAAAAAAAAATGTTCTTGTTCCACGTTTAAAACTGTAGGAAGGAATCTATGATTCAGTGACAAACTGCAATGTTTAGACTCTTAAAGATACCCCACAGAGTTATCTGATTATGATTCCACACAAATGATTTTGCAACTCTGTACATGTGCATAACTTATAGCACAGAAAAACAGATTTTTCTATAAACATGCAAATTCTGTCCTGTAGATAGACAATTGACTTCCCTGTGCACCAAAAAAAATGTTACGCTTTCCATTTGCACATATATTTCAAAATTCCTAACTATAAATGTGCCTGTTCTTAAGACAGCTTTTTCTTAATTCTAAAATAAAGTAACTGCCTGAAGGTAAGAGTGCAAGGGATCTGTTTAACCTTGCAGGCTTAAATATTTTTCCTATTTCATGGTCTATCATGGTTGGTTGAAATCAATTGAAATATCTTCCACCTATTACTTGCAGAATTCAAACAAGTCACACATTGAATTTTTCACTTGAGACATTTCACACATTCTTTTTTATTTGATGCACATTCCACTTCACATCATTGTATATTGATTACTCCTTGTGTCAGGAATTCAATCTCAGATTCTATCAGCCATCCCCATTACTATGAATGGAATTTCCTTGTTCTCCTTGGTTTCCCCCTGATGAGCCTCATTCCAGTCACAGTAAGTTCGTTTATTATATTCTTCTAATGTTTAATTCTTCTCTGTATCTGCCTCAGCACGGATCTTGGCACACAGTGACCATTCAACACTTTTGTAGGACTGGATGAATAAATGTGGTACTATAGTTTGAATGTGTCCAAAATTCATGTTGAAATTTAATCCCCATGGTGGTGGCAGTAAGAGTAGGGCCTTTTGGGAATTGATTGAGTCTTGAGGGTTCCACCCTCATAAATGGATTAGTGACTAATAAAAAGCTGAAGGGAACCAGCTTAGGGGCCTTCCACCTTCCACCATGTGAGGACAAAGCATTTCTCCCCTCTGGAAAATACAGAGAGACAAGGACCTTACCAGACACCAAAACGCAAACTCCTTGATTTTAGACTTCACCTCCAGAACTGTGATAAAATTAATTTATATTGTTTATAAATTTGCTCAGTCTAAGGCATTTTATTCTAGTGACACCAAAGGATTAAGACACATTGCTTCCGTCTTGTTTTTCTGCAACATCAATTATTAGATACAGATAAGTATGTAATCATTTCTAGAATATAGCAACTGAGTTCTTGAAATTTCTAAGATAATTTGTGGATGTTCAGTTAATATAGCAAATGTGTATAAAAGAAAATAAAAATATTGATAATAGTAAAGGGAAAGCTTAATCATAATCATTTTAACTTTATATTTAAATTAAATAAAATACTTAAATTCTGTAACGAATAAAAATATAGATACTGGGTTGTTTGTTCCTGCTCCTAAGCTTATTGGTTTAAAAAGAAGAAAAGTCAAGGTGAGATAAAAATCTTATCCTTCATTTTCCCACAAGTTGAGTCTTCTAGATTGTGAACTCCAAAGGACCACATCTGCCAGAATCACTCCCATAAACCTAGTGTCTAGTACCATGCCTGGCATGAAATGCATAAATCAATCCAAATGCCTCAGTCATACTTGTGTTTATATTTATAGGAAGTGTATGTGAGAGACAATGCCTTGGGAGGATCATAGCTGCAGAATTTCTTCTTCTTCGAGGCTGAAGCACAGCAACAGCGGAGCAATATTAAGAAGCTTATCCTAGCCGGGCTCGGTGGCTCAGTCTGTAATCCCGCGCTTTGGGAGGCTGAGGTGAGTGATTGCCTGAGCCCGCGGGTTCAAGACCCGCCCGAGCAACTTGGCAAGACCTCATCACTACAATAAATCAAAACATTAGCCGGGCGTGGTAGCGTGAGCCTGTAGTTCCAGCTACTTGGAAGGCTGAGACAGAAGGATCGCCAGAGCCCAGCAGGTCCAGGCTGCGGTGGCCGGGAGTGGCCACTACACTCCAACTCAAAAAAAAAAAAAAAAAAGAAGCTTATCCTGCAGGGAGCCTACTCTACCAAGGGTGGTGCTGATCCTGACTTCCTCAATTGTGGGCGAATCAAGAATTAAATTGACGTTTTCAATACAAAGATCATATTCATCCTAGGTCCTTCTTTACCCTTCAGGGGCACATCATCATTTTAGATATGGATATGTTTTACAGCTGTGGGACTTCATTGGAGGTAGGAAGTGAATGTGTGTGGTCATTTTATTTGGTTGCTCAATTTAAATTACAAAGTTAAAGAGTTGTTAGGTAAATTGTCACTCATATCAAAAAAGTAAATCTGGAAAAATGCAACAGACAGTGAAAGTATTACTTAGCATGTCTGAGCAATTTGCAGGTGGGAAGATGGTCTATATCACAAGTTCATAGGAAAGAGCCTTCCACAGGTATATTCTTAAAGCAGGAATTAGTGGCCTTCTGAAGGAAAACAAAGCAACTCTGCTTTCAGTTTCAACTCCCAATTTTAAGAGGACAGATAGTTTCTGTTCCCTCTCTATTATTGGCTAACAAAACTGTATAAATTCCTCTTGGGCCTTCACAAAGCAAGGCCCAAGAGTGGCTTAAGAGGCCTGACTTGAAAAATCATAATAAAGTGAAAAGAATAAGGGAAACACAAGACAACTTTCAGTCCCCAAAGTATCAGACATTGTATTTGCTTCATTCTTGTTGTGTATGTCTGTGTAAATGAACACCTATTAGAGACCTCTCCTCTGTCTTCCATTCCCACTGGGCAAGCCTTTAACACATGACCTCTTCCCCCCAATCATTTATTACTGTGTTGAGAATTTTTGGTCTTTTGAGATAAAATTAGCAAGACATTTTTCTTGTAACTGTCATTTCAATATTCATCCAGAAAGGATAGTTTTAAAAACCTGATAGGCTACAACTGGGGTCAAAAAACTTTTTATATAAAGGGTCCAAGTAGTAAATATAATTTCAGCTTTGCAGGCCATATGGTTCTGTCACAACTACTCATAACATGGAAACAGTCACAGTCAATATGTCAATAAAGAGACATGGTTGTGTTCCAATAAAACTTTACTTACAAATATAGTCTTGTGCCAGATTTGGTCTATGAGATATGATTTGCCAACTCCTGAGCAAGAAGGCTTTGGAAACCAAAAAACATGGTTCAACAAGAACGTAGGTAAGCATATGATTATGTTAATATGTAAAATATAATTATCACACCCTGTAATAAACTGACCTAAGCCATTCTGGTAAACATCAGTTGCTGCATATGGTCACAGAGGGTTAGGCCTATCCCACTGCTCACAACCTCTCGATAAAACTATAACAAAAACAAGTCTCCAACCAAATTCTGTCACATTTAGATTTATTAACGGTATGCACAAAAGAAGTCTTGCGACCTTGATACAGTCCAATCTCTGTGTCCTGTCTTTTTTGGTTCTCAAAAATAAATAAAACTTCATAAAACCTCACCTGAAGCAAATGTGAGAATTTTTACAGCTGCAAGATGCAAATAATCATCTATTGGAGTTAAGAGACCATAAACTTTCCACATCAGTGGGGGGACACAGGATTATTTGAGAACCACACCTGTGTGACCAATTGAGTTTATACTCAGGGCAAGGTTGGAGGGTACGGGAATGGATGTTTCTGCATTATCTTGGATACCGCTAACTTAACCAATGAAAACTTACTTTAAATATCTATTTTGCTAATTAACAATCCATTAATTTTATCACTAATAACCAATTTCTATCTTTCATTATGCTAATTTTCTAAGTTTCTGCTATAAATCAGTTCTGAAGAGGGTGAAAGCACTTATGAGGAGGGATCTGAAAAAAATTGGAACTATCTTTTAGAGGGAGGGCACCTTGTAGTACAGGCTTCCCCTGCATCCGTGTACCAGCTAGCTAACATTGTTGTGAAAGGCTGCATTTGGCTTCAGCGAATTTTTTTTGATGATTCTTTCAACACGTTTGCCCATTTCATGATGAGTGATTTATGAGTGTACCTGCTCATGCTGCACCGAGTGTTCAGTCATTTTTGACCCCTGTGACCCACCCTCCCTACTCACCCAATCCCTCCCGAGTGTCTTTTTTTTGTTTCAAAGGGAAGCATTTTCCCAATATAGAAGAGGTAAAACAAAAAACATCTGATGCACTAAAAGTCACCAAAATTGACAGGTTTGAAAACTGTTTAGAGACACTTTTAAAAAGTGTCTCAATTGGTGTATTGCACCAGAGAGTACTTTGAAGGTGACTGAAGTTTAAACATGTAAGAATAAATACACAATTCTTTATAAATAATTTCTGTTTTTTGAGGGCCCCTCATATAGTAACCTTTTGTGTAAAGGGAATTAAATGCCAGCTGATCACCCTTGTCCTAGGAATTCCTAATTAGAACTCATGACTACTTTTCAGGTGCAGATAGAAGTTAACACACGCATATTTATATCCCACTATCTATGAAAAAATGTGTTTAGGAATTTATAGACATCATAACTCCCTTTAAAAAAAAAAAAAAACAGCTTCTTGTGTATAGGATAGTACATAGCTAGATGGGCTTCACTAGAGTTTGTTTGTTTTTTTTGAGTTTGAGTCTCACTCTGTCTCCCAGACTGGAGTACAGGTTGCTGGCCACCACAGCCTCACACTGCTAGGCTCCGGAGATCCTTCCGCCTCAGCCTTCCAAGTAGCTGGAACTACAGGTGCACGCTACCACGCCCAGCTAATTTTATTTTTTTAATTTATTGTACAGATGAGGTCTCATCAAGTTGCCCAGGTGGGTCTTGAACCCGCAGGCTCAGGCAATCCACTCACCTCAGCCTCCCAAAGGCACGGGATTACAGGCTGAGCCACCAAGCCCGGCTTCATTGAGTTTACCCACTGGCATGAGATTAAAGTACTCCACAGAAGGCAGGCTGAAAATGAAAAAGGGCAAAACCCAGGGATGAGACAGTGGCGCTATAAGTGTGACAAACCCACCCAAGACCGGGCTGGTTTGGGAAGGATACAAAAGTGGATTTCTTTCTAGAGAAGTAAAACTGTATTGTGGCTTCATATACACAGAGTAGATGAACCCAGCCCAATTATCTCAAAGAACTGATATTTATGTTTTCTTTAATAGATATAAATTGACACCCTCCCCCTTAGTGTAAAACTTAAAACTTACATTTGCCTTATCTGTGTTCCTTCCTCAGGAGACCAACCCTCAGGCAAGGAACTGAAACTTACCAGAACATTGTATCCAGACAGTGAGATGTCAGACCCCTCACTCATCATAATTGCTTCCTTACTCCTCCCTAATTAATATTTCACATTCCTTCCTCCACTATATAAATTCCCAATTTCAATCAGCTGGAGAGATGAATTTGAGACTTATCTTCTGTTCTGCTTGGTTGTTGTCTCCCAATTAAAAAGTCTTCTTCTCTGGTCATATTTGTGGTCTCAGTGACTGGTTTTCTGTGTGGTGAGCAACAGGATGTCAGCGAAACCCCTGGAGTTTTGGCAACATGAAGACGGTGAGGTGCAGTTATTTCGGGAAATCTATGCCAGTAGGAAAAGAACCTCCCTCTTGTTCAGGGTGTGGCAAGAACAAAGTGGATTAACTAGTCCCAGGAAATCAGCTGGCCACCTGAGAGATTCAGTGACTCTATATGTGTAAGGAATAGAAATGAGAGAAACTGACATTCAGAACAGTTAAGCACCTGTTCCTCAGGTATGGAGGGGCAGAAGAACAATTGAAGAAAAAGTATTCATGGTGTATGGTCTGCTGCCTTCTCACTGCTGCAGACGAAGAGCAAAGAAACTTGCTAAGTCCTTATATTTGATTTCTATGAGCTGAACCAGACAAGTTGTGCCAAGTACAGAAAAAAAACTTAAGATGACTACAGACTTTGAAGATAATTCATCCTGAGTTAAGAAGAATAAAAGCAGAGATTATGCCAGGTGAAATTGGAGACTCAATAGCTTTTGTTGATTTACAAAGTATCTTCAAATCAACCCTCCCTACTTCCTTCAGATCTGTCCATTGTATTATCTATTCTGCTTAGCTCACATCTGAGGTAACTCAATATTTGCAGTACTCTAAGACTACTTTCAAAGTGTGCTGACAGCTTTAAGGGCTTACCACTCTTAGAAAGGACCCAGTTGGTCATTTACAGATGACAATTCTACAAAGTAGTTTTCCTTGCATAGGTCATAATCTAGACTTGGCAAATCCCAATGCTATGTAAATACTGCGGTTATAGGAAGAATCCCCAAAGCACTCACTTCAAGCAATATGCAATGCAATAAAACTCAAGTGTAATGAAGAATTTTTGACAGTTTTGAAGATATTTGTAGCTCTGTTTGAACTAGACATAATGCACACACCCAAACAAATAGGAAGTGAAGACATCATCAAACTATGCATTTGTGAGGTGATGATTTTTAAAAATAAATTTTTATCATTAAAAATTTCAAAAATACACAGACAGAAATAATAGTGCAATAAACCCCCATGGTCCTAGCACCAAGCTTCAGCAATTATTCAAGATTTAGTTATACTTACTTTGCCTATTCTTTATTATTATTATTATTATTTTTGCTGAAGTTGGTGACTTTTTTTTTACACTAAAACTAGGGTCAATATGTGTTAATTTTAGAATTAGTTCTGTTTTTCTGAATGCCTCTTTTAAGAAATCACTCAGTATTTTTTATTTGTTCACCTACTTGAATTTCTAGCAACAAATGTTGAATGCCTGCTTTGTGAAAGCCTCAATGTACTTGAAATTCTTCTGCCTTCACTTCTTAAATGTGTCAAACTAGTTCCAGGAATGTCAGACATCTTTATAGATTTCCTTATTTCCTCGTATGCATGACTTCCCCGTGGCAAGGATACAGAAAGTAATCTAGCCAAGTAGTGTAGATAATAATATGCCAGCATATTGGTATTTAATTTCTGTTTAACAGTATTTGCCTTCCAAAGCAATATTGTGTTGTTTTAATAATGTTAAATTAGACAATAAAAGGTATTGCTAATTATTTTTTAATTTTGTTTGCATATAACTGTGCCTTGTGCCTATAGAAAAGAAGCTAACAAATAGTTGGAAACCACAATGTAACCACAGTTTGGAATAAGATGATCCCTAGCTCTTTCTAACTGCTTAGGACATGGTCCAAGGTACACGTCGCTGTCTCCTGTGGTTTGCTCCATTTTGAGAGTCGTGCCTGCTAGTACTGCTGGAGTTATGAGTCTGTCAGCATCTCCAGTCTGACCTCTTTATTTGTGGGTTTTAACTCAGCTGTTTAAATTTGCCCTGAGCCAGAACTTGATACGAAGTTTTAACCTAGAGAACATAAGGGTGACTTTACACATGTGTGAATGCCATATATACTTTGTTCCTCTTTACAAATAAGTTCATAACAATTTGTGTGCATGATAATTCATCATTTCAGAGCAATGTCAAAATATGGGAGAATTTGTTCCAAAGTTGGCTGAATTTTACCTGCATTAACAACAGAGTTTAAGAAAGCCTTTCCATTAAAGAGGAAACTCTGTAACTCATAAGATTAGGAAATTGGAAACTTTAAAAAATAAATTTAAAAAAATAGAAAATGAAGCACTTACTTCTGAAAACTTGGAAATAAGCTCTTATTCATCTAGTATTTCACCAAGTCTGTTTATCATAAGAACACTTTGAAATTTTGTATAATGACATTAAATAACCACAATTGAGACAACATTCTATAAGGACTGTTATGGGTTGCCTCTAATGTGGTAATAGATGTCATTTTAAAAATGCAACTGTGCCGTCAGGATGAAAGACGGTGACTCCTAACACATTGGTTACAGACAATTGAATATTACAACTGTCTTTCCTCCTGACTTGCCACTATCATTTTATGGAATGCAACCAGTGTTGGACTGACATGGAATTTTTGCAGGATCAAGAATTTCTTATTCAGAAAACTCTTGTATTCACTATGAAACAGGTAATATACCTGTATGACTAAATATGTACTTGCCTCCACTTCAGGGGGGAAAGAAAGAACCCTATAGACACATTTCTGAAATCTGGTGAATCTCTCTGAATTTAAGACTGTATTCAACTTCCCTACGCCACAGTCTCCTTTTCTGTAAAACAGAGATTCTAATACCTCACAGAGCTATTATTAAAGGTAAATGTGCTAATATGAAGACAAGGCCTACCTAGGGCCTGGTTCACAAAAAGAGCCCAATAAATGTCAGTACTTGCTCTTTTGAAGGGATGATGCATTAACTTTAGGATTCCGTTTCACTGTAATAGTTTGTCTCTTTTCTATATAGTGACTTTTCTATTTAGTAACCCAGGTTCCTTCCTGGGTTATTGCCATTGGCCCCCGAATAAATTGAAGTCTTTGAATGTCTTCCATGTTGGAAGCTCAGGCTTTCCAGTATTTAAAAAAAAAAAAAAGCCAGACTCGGTGGCTCAGCCTGTAATCCCGCGCCTTTGGGAGGCTGAGGAGAATGAATTGTCTGAGCCCGCAGGTTCGAGACCCGCTTGGGCAGGCGAGACCTCATCTCTACAATAAATCAAAAAATTAGCCAGGCGTGGTAGTTCCAGCTACTTGGAAGGCTGAGGCGGAAGGATCACCAGAGCCCAGCACTCCAGTCTGGGCGACAGAGTGAGACTCCAACTCAAAAAAAATAAAATTAAAATTAAAAAATTTTAAAAAATTAAGTGTTTTATTGCCTATAATTTTTTCATCCTGTACAACAAAAGTAAATAATCTTACTTTCCATGTGTGCTGTCAGAAAGATGGATAGAAAATAATAGACTCCTGAAAATAAAATTATTTGACCCTTATATTTGCCACATCAAAGTCTGATTTTCCAGAAAATTTTGAATGATTTTTTTTTTTACTTCATTCTCTTAGTATTAGCTGACATTTGAAAGAAATTAATCTATTGGCTACAGTTCTTTTTAACACATAATTCATGACAGTCTTTATTTTCTATGGATTTTTGAAACTATTTGATGATCAATTCAACATTTTTGCTTGGTCACATTTGAAGAGTTTTTCATATTTAAAGCTAATGGTTTCACACCGACAAATGATGATGCATAGCACTGATCTTGCCAATGATTGTTTAATAGTCAACAACTATGTATTGAATATTTACACTTATCTATGTACCCACATCCAGATTTACATTTTGACAGTTACTTCAAATCCCTCTTCTTCCTTATTCATAGGCACTATTCTAAAGTTGTTTGCATCATAATCACATATGCTTTGATACTCCTTATATATTACACAATGCCTTTACAAATATTATGACAATAAGTAATATGAGAAAAGGCATTCAGTTATGGGAGCCATAAAATGAGTGGTGCCCACAGTATCACTTAGCTTAGTACCACTGTCCCAAAAAATTCCAAAGTGCTGTAGACTTCTTAGTTGAGGGAAGATATGTTGAGCTGGACCTTTGGTGGGAAGTGAGTTTGAGGTGGCCAAGTAGGATGGGGGATGACATTTCAAATGAAGGAAAAACGGGAACAGAGGCACAATTATATAACGTGCATTTACTTCATTGTTTATTTCCTGCCTTCTACCTCATAGAAGTATAATTCAGTTGTATTGAATTAAGCTCTTATATTGCATCCTGCTCTGTTCTGGGTGCTATGGAAGTAACAAAACGTTTATACTGGCCGGGCGCGGTGGCTCAAGCCTGTAATCCCAGAACTTTGAGAGGCCAAGGCAAAAGGACTGCCCGAGCCCAGGGATTCGAGACCAGCCTGGGGAACTTTGTGAGACCCTGTCTCTACCAAAAAAAAAAAAAAAAAAAAAAAAACTAGTTGGGCATGGTGGTGCATGCCTGTAGTTCTAGCTACTTGGAAAGCTGAGGTGGAAGGATCACCTGAGCCCAGCGGGTCGGGGCTGCAGTGCCCATGGTATGAGCAATAGAGTGAGACTCTGACTCAAAAAAAAAGTTTACACTGCAATACTCTGAATGTAATTGCATTAAGCCCACACATTAATGTAAGGTAAACTAATATATTTAAATCATTTAGCAATTCTGCTTCTCTTAATCATAAACTATAGTTTGACTCCTCATTTATCCAGTTATTTTATATTTCTTAGGAAAGTTCATCACTTTCTGTATAGAAGTTTCACATGTTTCTTAGAAAGGTGATTCTCAGAAGATTTATGGTTTTTATTTTATTATCAATGGAATTTCTTTTTTGTCACTATATTTCCTAGCTTCATAGAAATGGAATTCTCTAGACACTTAGATCTTTACCTTGTATTCAGGCACTTAGCTGAGTCTTGCAAATTACAAAGGTCTTTCTGCTAATTATTTTGACATTTCTAGGAAATAGTCCTCTTTTGTAGTTGTTATACTTCTCATTTTTGTTTCATGTCTTATTGTATAGGTCAAAACTTCTGGAATAGCTACAAGAAACACTGATAAAAATAAATGGCCTTGTCTTATTCCAGCTGAAAGAGATGCCTCGAGTGTTTAATATTTAGGTATTATATCGGCTATTAGTTAGAAATAGATTATCATGTTAAAGAAAAATTCTACTGTTCTATTACCTAGATTTGTGTTCAGACGTATATGATCACTACACATAAAACAAGGTATTTTTAAACCTCAAAATGCAGGTCACTTATAAATGGCTCTCCATTTCCTGACCAAGATGGGAATTTTCAGTTCTTTCAGAGGATACACTAATCCCTACTTAGACCAAAAGAGTGAGATAGGTCCCAAGTTCTAGAATCTTCTATGCTGAATCACATCTGACATGGTGCCCTGTTCAGGCAGGACTCTACCAACCTCACCCAGGATCCATCTCTCAGTCTCGTCCCTAAATGAGATGAAGAGGTCATATTTCCTGTTGGAGTGCTGGGTTCCCACACAATATCTCCCAAAAGCAAATAATATGGTTAAGGTCTAGTCTAAATACATTTTTTTTTTCTTTTTTTGGTCAGGGTCTCACTCTGTTGCCCAGGCTAGAGTGCAGTGGTATGATCACAGTTCACCACAGCCTCGACCACCTGACTTCAAGTGATCCTTCCGTTTCAGCCTCTTGAGTAGCTGGGACTACAGGCGTCTGCCACCATGCCCGGCTAATATTTTGATTTTTTTCATAGAGATGATATCTTGCTATGTTGTCTAGATTGGCCTAGAACTGAGCTCAAAAAATCCTGAGGTTTCAAGCGGAAGCCAACACACCCGGCCCTAAATACCTATTTTAAAAGAAAATGGTCTCTAAATCTGAAGAAACATCCACTTTGTAATACTGAAAATAACTCTTCAAGGTAACGATCTGCTTTTAGGGTGATGATGACTTCAAAGTTTTTGTTCAAAGAACAGTTTGAAAATATATGCCACGTATTCACATCTACAACATGCCCTACAACTCTTCATTCCCTTCCCCACCTGCATGTCCTTCCTCCCTGGGCACATATCCCTAATATTCCACGTATCCTAGCATCGTCTCTCTCTCCCATCTAAATGTGATATCCACAAGGGCAGGGATCTTGTCTTGTTCAGTAACAGATCCCAAGGATCTAGAACAATGTTCTATATAGAGCAGTTGCTCAATAAATTTTTTTACATCAATGAGGGAAAAAAATAAGATTCTGATACTTTGGCTAAAAAAAAAAGACAACCTGTTATAAAATGAAATTTATGTTTTTATTTAGAAGCAGAAAACTAGTAGCAATTTTCAAATTATTTATCTTCAATTTTAAAAGGTCAAACTTCATCTCTTCAGGCATCTGCTGTAGTATTTTTTAATATTATAAATTACTGACCAGTAATACACAATGAGAGTAGTGTTTTAAAAAAAAAAAAAAAAACTAGATAAAAAGACAGAGGTATCAAAACTAACCACCACATATAATGATGAGATAGTGAAGCCCAGAGGCAGAAGCCATTCCTCATTTGCCCAAAATGATGTCAGAAATGCAATGAATGCTTCATAAATATTTACAGAATGAGCGAGGGAGCAGACTTATTAAACAGACAAAGGCACAAATGAATAGCAAGATTTGATGTAGAAAGGTCATGTGTGAAAGTGTTCATGGAAATCCTGAAAAGCCAATGCCTTTCCCCAAAGAAATAAAGGTTTTCAAAGGTAGTTTAGGATTGGAAGTCAGGAGAGAACCGCTTAACAAAATCATTCTGGGAAATGCAAATTACCCCAGAGAAACACCAGTCATACGCTGAGACTGCATCCCAATGAGGAAGAAAAACCAAACTCAGACTTTCGTACCCATCAAACATACTGGCTATTCCTACATTGCCAATTTTTCTTCCCTATCTTCCACCCTGGCAATTTTGAATTTGAGTATGGGATGTGGATGAGTCAAGGAAAAGAAAATCCACCACAAGTCCCCATGTCCATTAAAGAGCCTCGATTCCTACAGGCAAAGAGTCCCATCTCTTTTGCTCAGTGACCATCACTGCCCTCATAGATTAGGGTGACGAATGAGAGCTACTTGTGATTGATGCAGAATTCCTGGCATTTACTACCCAGCTAATTGTAGCTTCTAATTAGTCTCTCCTGATAAGGAGACGCAGCAGTTTTTACTTATGTGATCTCATGCTATACACAAATTGGTGTTCAGAAACCGATTATAGCTCTGTGCTGAGGCAGCACTTTATTAAACTGAATCTGAAGTTTCAGCCCTGGTTTTTTTTTTTTTTTTTTTTTGCTTGTTTGTTTGTCTTAGTATTTATTCAACCTTAATTTTGCAACCTACCACAAGTCAGTGCTTATATAGAAGAAGTAGGAAATCTTCAGTAGTGTGACTTCTCAGGTTAATTTTACTGAAACTACCCAGTACATGGCTTTGGTATTTCACAAGACTATACATTTGATCACATGGAGTCATTGTATCCTACATATACTTATATGGAATCCACAAAAACTTTATAGCGCTTTCAAAAGCAATTTCAAGGGCATTTAGGGGGGATCGTTGTGAAAGGAATATAAGCTTCACAAGAGATTTTTCTATTGAATGAAGTACCATATCTGACACCAAAAGAGTGGTCCTCAAAGCATGTTTCCCAGATGAGCAATATGGACATCACTTGGGAACTTGCTAAAAATGCCAGTTCTCAAACCACAGACCTCTGAATGAGAAGCTCTCGAGACCATTCTAATGCAATGTCAAGTTAAAAATTCAAAGAGGGCCATCCTAATGCAAGGTCAAGTTAAAAATTCAAAGTTTCAAAGAGGTCATGGAGGGGATGTTGCCAAGACCAATGGCTCAAACTTGAATGCATCAGAATCACCTGGAGGACTTGTTAAAACACTGATGGCTGGGCCCAATCTCCACATTGCTGATTCAGTAGGTCTGGGGTGTGGCCTAAAAATTTAGATCTTTAAGTTCCCAAGCAACGCTGATGTCGCCGATCTAGGGACCACATTTTGAAAAATACTGCAGAAAATTTCGCTATTTCCTTCTTTGTGATCGTGGTAGCACTACACTAGTGTTGTCCTATGTATGTAAAACAAAACCTAAGAGGATCTTGAAACCCAGAAGAGTTCTGTGGTCTTGGGAATTTAAAAATTACTGAACTAAATGGAAAACAAGAGTTTTAAGGGGTCAAAGGAAGACTCGCTTCTAATGCTCTAAGTTTGAAAGAGATCTTGAGAAACTTGTATAATATGGAAATGCACTGTCAATTTGTATAGGACAGAACTTGTATAGGATGCCTACTTCAATTTTTTTTTTTGCCAGGCAGTTCATATTGGAGATAATGCACCTCTCCCCTAAGAAGAAGCATAACAGTATAGGATTACAGAGAATAAAGTACCAGGCAAGCATGAATAAATGGATGACCTTCGTTGCCATTCCATTACTAACTTGCCCGCTGAAAAAGTTTTTAACCTCCCCAGAAATCAGTTTCCACCTCTGTAAAATTCATTTAGCAAATATACATTGACCCACCATGTGCAAAACACTAAACTTCATGTTGGTGAAGAGACTAAGATGAATTAGACATGCATATAAATAACTACGGTGCAGAGACAAAGATTGTCTCTGAGAAAAGCACCATAAATACTATGACATGATCGCTTCTATCACTACATTCTAATAATTTCTCCATTTTCTAGACTCCATGCTTATCAATTTAGAGTTATCTATTCTTTTCTCCTCTACTTCCATTATTACACAATTATTATTATTATCACAATTCTTCCTGATCCTCCCTTTGAACTTTCTCTTAGTATCATTATTTCTTCTCCCTCACAGCCTCATGCCCATCTCGGTCTGTTATTTTACTTCACAAGTTCTGTAGTGGCCTTCACACCATTCTAGATATCTGTCATCTTTCTTCTTTTTAAGCCCTCCTGCAGCCTGTTACCAGATCCACCTTCCAAAAATGTTTCAATCTTTCTGTCACAGCTTTGCCCCTCTTTATTGGTTCTTCCTTAAAGTGCTCCATCTAGCATTTAGACATCGGATGAAATGTTTCCCTCTCCCATCCACCACCACCTGCCTGCTCATCCAGCACAACCATGGGGCTACTGGATCAGTTATCTCCTGTTTCACCAACACACTCCACGCATCAAGCCCATGCCTGTTTACTGACATTCCACCAGCCTCTTGGAGAATCCCACCCTCTCTTCCACCCATCTGCATTTGGTTCATCAACCAAGAACCCCCTCAAAGTGTTATCTCTTAGTTCTCCAAATCATGGTGTTTTCTCTTACTTTGAATTTCTACCTCCTATATTAATATGTTCGTCACAGTGTCCTTTTCTGATTATTTTTAGAGCCTGTAGATATCTCTCCCTTGAGGGAAGAGATTAGATCTTTTACTTTTGAAATTCTCCTTTCCCTCTGTGTCCATTCCTCCCTCCCAGTCACACACATCCTTTCTTGCTCATACACAGTCAGCATAGGAAATGCAACAGAAACTCAGGAAATGTTTGGGGCATGCGTAAAGTAAGGCTGTGGACATCTGTTGTTTTCTTTTTGCCAGGCTGGCATGCATTCGCCTTTCTGATTCTCATGCTCTCTCTCCTTATGGTTCTGGTGTTGCTGAGAAATGTGGCCCAGGCCTAACTGGAATTCTGGCTCCCTGGTCAGCCGTGATCATTCTCCACTCACGGGTAATTAAGTGGCACAAACCAGGCCAAGTAGTACCACTGAGACTCAAATTTGAGAACTTTTTCGGAACTATAGAAAAAAAGAAACTGTGTGCTGTCCTTGAAGCTCATTGGATATTTACCTGGAAGCACTGGCAGACATCTTAGCAGAGAAATCTCACCTCAAAAATATGTCAGCTCAGAGGAAAGAAGAGTAGAGAGATAGAAAACGACAGATTGCCAAAATCATTGACCACCTGAATTCAGCTGTGCCTGAAGCCAGTGCCCTTCACTTTTCGTATGCCAATAAAAATCTTGTTTTTCTTAAGCTAATTTGATTTTATTTCTATCATTTACTGTCAACGGAAACCAACAGACTTAAGTAAAAATAATAAAAACTGACACTAATTGAGAATTTACTACATACAAGATTCTGTGTTAACTACTTATAGGAAAAATGCATCTAATCTTTTGATAAAAAGACCTTTTCTAAATAATTGTGGTGAGTCAATAATAGTAGATAATTTCTTTCTGGTTGAAATAAGATACTTATGTCAAACTCTATATACCAGAGTATTACTGATCTCTCATGCTAGATTAATCCTAAAGTATGGACAAATATTGAAGAAAACATCATAAACTGCATCTGTAGCTACTGAACTATACATGTATATATATATTGCACTTACTAAAATATACGCATATTAAAGCTACACATACATCTGCTAAGCACAGTATCTTATTTATTTATTTATTTATTTATTTATTTATTTGAAAGATATGGGGTACAATTCAGTATTAGGTACACAAAAGGTAATTGTACTGGTAAAGTTTGGGACTGACTGGTCTCCACTTCGCCTGACTGAGATCAGGTACCCTTATTGATGAAGTGAAACATAATATCTTTACTCCATGAATAAAACCATTTAATTTTGTGAAAGAGTTATATGAATATGCCTCATGGAATACATGAATCCCTCCATAGCTTAGTTTTTCTGAATATAATTAATTCACTAAACACGTGGAAGTTAATATGTATATTTTTATTTTTAAAATAGCATAGAAATATTTTACAAACAAATAAAATTAGAAAAGTTAGCATATAATTATATTTTTGGGGATATGAAAGAAATCAAGTGAGGCTTTGGGTATGATTGAGAATCTTCTGATATAATAGCCAGATGCAAGCACCTTTATAAGAGATTAACAACTAGAACTGGTATACTCACAAAAACACAAATTTGAGATTATAAGAGTAGTTTTGGTTAACATGGAGACACAAATTCCTGTTATGTTTATTGCAGTCATTACTTTCAGACCTGTATTTTATTTGTAAACTTTTAAAATGTGATCACTTTATACATGTGACCATGTAGCATAAGTGAGTATTCACACTAGAAATGGAAACAAGGGCTATGCCTTGGATTTTAATTTCACAAAAAAAGGCATTTTTTCCAGGGAAGAAATAAAATGTTTTGGTAATACATGTTCAACCCATGCTTAGTGAACTAGCAGAGTTTGACTTTTAGCTCTTTTTAACAAAAGGGCTTGCTAACTGAAAAAAAAAATCCCCATTTGTCTTATTTAAAACCATGTGGTTTGCCTACTAAAAGATTGTTGTCACATACCCCATTAATTTTTAAACTCAAGGTCAGTGCCCTTGTTCTAACTCAAGGAAAACTATATCTCCTTTGGGAGGACAACATTTCTGGTGCTTCTGGAGGCCCAAACCTGGGTGACCACAAATAAACATGGTGAGAGGGGCCCTCTTCCATCAGAGACACATGCCCATATCTAGACTTGTGAAAAGGACAAGAAAATTTTTTAAAAAAAAGAAAAAGAAAAAGAAAAATTCAAGAAAGGAGAGAAGAAAAAGAGGAGGAGGAAAGAAAGAAAAGGCAGAGAAAATCTGGCTGGGAAAAGAGAGGGTAAGAGTCCACGCCCTGTGGATATTTTTCCCATAGGGCCAAATAATGCACTTGTATGCCATCCTCCATCTACATTTTTCCAGTTACCACTGGGTGTTCACTAGAGACAACACAATCCCAAAGACCCCCGAAAGACCCAAAAGTTATCTAGTTCACATTAACAAGGCTGAGGTGAGCATAAAATTAAATTCCTTCACATTTAAAAGAGAAAAGGAACCTGATGATCATGGGCAATCTAAAAAACACTTGCTTGCCAAATGCTTTCAAAATAGCCAGATTTCTTCAGTGTAACCAGGCTGGGAAGAGACAATGGAAACTTTTCTGAATCATGATCACGCACTGGCTGTGAAATGTAATTCTGGAGCAAGTCACAAAGAAATAATTAGGGACCTGTTTACAGTAGAGATCAGTGACTCTGAAATTTCTCAAAGACTCCAAATGCAAAATGACATCAGCCTGCATGCAGTTCCGGACATGGCATATCACTCAGTGATGTTGAAGCAGCAGAATTTGGACACGCTAGTTGAGCATGTAGAAGAATCCAAAAGGGTGGTTGTCATTTTGTCAGAGCCAGGAAAATAACGGCAGAAGGAAAGCACAATCACAGATCAGAGAACAGCCCCTGAGGGAGACAGGCACATGGGAGCCAGAGTCTGCATCTGCCATGAAGAAGTTTCGCCTCTGGAACATGAATGTCCAGAACCAAGTAAGGGTTTGAGCTGCAAAAATGTACCATAAGGGATATCTTGTTTAATAGTCCTCCAGCTGAAAAGTCAGGTGCAAAACCTGGTCTTGATCCTAAGAATGGAAACAAAGCAGTTGAATTTGAATTTGTCTCAGAAGAAAAAACTTCTTAATCTCTGAGCCCAGATAGAACTTGCAAATATTTATTCATACTGAATCATCTCTCATGAATTGTCATTGTACTAGAATAGAGTAAATGGTAGAGCACTAAGAATTATTAGTCCATGAAATGTACAGAGAGTTTATATCAGCAGCAAATATGCAAACCCTAGCTAAGGCAATGACTGAGATTTTCATATTTTTATTTTTCAAGTGAAAAGGGTCAGAATTAAAAATAATAATGGCAGTAATAGAACTCACTAAATTGATTCATTTAAATTTTGTTGAGTGTGTTTTGCACATGCTAAAAGCTATGGGAACTACACGGAAATCAAAGAGATTGATTTTGGGGGGATGGAAGATACACATAGAAAGTTAACAGTTAAGCAGTCAGTCAAAACCACAACTCAACTGATGTCACAAAGATGCAATCAGTGACAAGTGGCAGTAAGCCAGGTCAATCAGCATCCGGAGTTTTATAAATGAGAGGTACAGTGTGCAGAATCTATAAAGTCTACTTCTAAGTTTTCAGTCCCAGAATCCTTATAATCCAGTAAGTGGTTAATACTTCTACTTGTAAGTTAAATGAAGAAACATAGTTCTGAGAAAATAAAACATCATATGGATATCGTTTCAATTATAAAAGGATATATGAAAAAATGAAAATTCAACCATTTAACATAGTCTCTACTTGCTATACCCCTTAGATTTTAAACTATACAAATGATGATTGTCAGTGGCAAATTATGGATATCTCCCAAATAATAATCTGACATTCAAGAACAAAAGCAAGAGCACTATTATTCAATAGTTGTAATTCTATGAGGCAAGTTTTTTGGCTTTTACTTCAGGACTGAATCTTTGGCATTTAAAATGTAGCCAGTGCCTTCAATTTATCATATTAACTCCACTAAAATAATATCTTTCTTTTCCACATTAGTTCCTTTCTCTTTTTCTTTCACTTTAATTAACTAATAGATTTGATAAAGTTGGAGTGCTTGTTTTCTTTTTTCCCATTTGCACTTAATAATAGTAAATAATCGTAATAATATTGCATATGTAATGCTGCGTGAGGAGATAGTCACATTTGTTTTTAATTGCACTATTTATCTTGAATTGTCTTTGCACTAAGCTAGAGTAAATGGTAGAGTGCTGGGTAAAACAAGCCCATGAAATATGTTCAAAAAGTCTTTACCATAGCGTATAAGCTCAAACTGAGTTCACAAAATGAAGGGCACTTAACAAAGTGAATCAGTAGATCTTATTTAGGAACAAACTACCAATCTTGTTTAGGAACATGCTAACTTTGGGGCTGACATAATAAACTCCCAGAGTTTACTTAGCAAATCATTTATGGAAGAGGCACATGACTTCAAAACATAACTCTCTTTTCATACTAATTATTTACTTTTTAGTGTAATTTATCTTTTATTATGGAACATCTTCAACTTCAGTATTTTCATTGATCAGGCTAATTGCTAAGTGTATTTGCTATCTCTGAAACACACACTGGCATTTTGATGTGATATTGAAGAATTAGAATGTGCACAGAACTAAACTAATGGAGCATAGGTTTTACTTTCAAAGTTCAGAGCAAAAAATAAAGATTCACACAAATACATAAATAGTTCAGAGCCAGGTAAGAAGAAATATATCTTAGTTTCTTTAACCATAACTAACAGTTTTTCTTAAGTCATTGGTTTTGGTTATTACATTTTATACAGCCTGCCAAGTCTGTTTACATATGTAGCTTTGAGACTCTATATACTTCTAAAAATCTCTGGAATAACTTTAAGCTGCACAATGTAAAGTAGGTCGTGGAGAATTTATGGGTGGTATTTGTTGGAATCATTGAATTGTCTTCGTGAGCTTGCCAACAACTGTAACCTTACAAATTATCTACAAGATTTGGAGTAGGCAAGAATCTCAACTGCTAGAATCCTGAAAGGTTTTTTAGGGACATTGAAAGTCAAATATTCAGATTCAATAGAATTAGATGCATATTTGCCCATAGAGCTAAAATGGTTGATTATAGGAGTCAACTTGACTGGGCCACAGGATGCCCCAATATCTGATTAAATATTGTTTCTGAGGATGTCTGTGAAAGTGTTTCCAGAAGAGATTAGCATTTGAATTGGTAAACTGAGCAAACTAGATAGAACTTCCCATTGTAGTTAGACATCATCCAATCTGTGGTGGGCTTGAATAGAACCAAAAGACAGAGGAAGACTGAATTAACTTTCTGCCTGACTGCTTGGGCTGGAACACTGATCTTCTGCTCTTGACACTCCTGGTTCTCAAGCCTTCAGACTCAGACTGGAATCTGCACTATTGTCTCTCTGGCTCTCAGGTCTTTGAACTCCACTCCTAGATCCCCTGGGTTTCCAGCTTGCAGATGGTATATGAAAGTACTTCTCAGCTTCCATAGTCATGTGAGCCAATTCCTTAGGTTATGTTATATATATACAAATTATATATATACTTATATGTATATATGTGTATGCATATATATATATAAGTACAAACACACACACACACACACGCACATATATATATATCCTATTGAAAATGTTTCTCTGGAGAACCCAACAAACACAAGAAAAATTGAGATAATTCAAAGCTATGTCACAGAGCATGCTAATTTGCCTAGAAGATGAAACAGTGAGGTCTTACATGCTGAAACAACATTCTTCTTCTTAATAGCCAAGGGCCTCTCCAGCATATACACAGTTTGTCCATTAGTACACTTACTGTTGAGGATCTACTAGACATCATGCTAGCCACTAAGGATAATAAGAAAAATGACATAGTGGCTTGCCCTCAATGAACCTACTGTCAGAGTTCTAAGATGACCCACACTCTGCCTTAATTGAAGATGACAGAGGAGGTATTCATTCATTTTGTCATTCACAAGGATTTATTAGGTACCTAACATATTAAAAACACCTTGCTATGTGCAGTATATAAAGTAGCGAACAAGGCAGACATGGTCTTTAGGGGGAAAAGACAAGTAAGAATTTCATCACATTGTTATATGCGTTAAAAGGGAAGAACAGGGATCTGAGGGAAGATGGACAGAAAGATGGCACTTGGCTGGAGGGAGAGGTATGAACTTAAAAAATAACTTCAAAGTGACGTGGGAAGAGAAGAGGGGCTTCGGACAGAGCATTCCAGTCAGACTGAAAAGCACATATGAAGGCTATGAGGCAAGTGAAAGTGTGGCTTGTCTGAGCAACGCAAAGGTCAAAGTGGCTGAATCAAAGAGAGAATAAGGAGAGTCATGTGAGATTGGAATGGAGAGAGGAACAAGGCCAGCCTATCCAGGGCTTCACAGGCAATGTTAGGGATTTTTGTCCTGATCCTAGCAGTCTCTGAAGAATTTCAAGCAGACTGTGCATTACTAAAATAATATCTTGCTTGCTCTGTGACCAACAGATTAGAGGTCAGAGCTACAGAGTTATTGTAGAAGTCCAGGTAACAATGATATGATGGTGGAGATGGAAAAAAACCAGACAGATTTAAGAGATATTTAGGAGAGAAAATAGATATATATGAGTAAAGGATTGTGGTGGGAAAGGCAGAGTCTAGCATGAAGGATACATTCCAGGCTTCTGGTTTGTACAACAAAATGATTGGCAGAGTCCTTCACTGAAAAGGGGAAAAACGCCGAGCTCGGTGGCTCAGCCTGTAATCCCGCGCCTTTGGGAGGCTGAGGTGAGTGGATTGCCTGAGCCCACGGGTTCGAGACCTGCCTGGGCAGCGAGACCTCATCTCTACAATAAATCAAAAAATCAGCTGGGCGTGGTAGCACATGCCTGTAATTCCGGCTACTCGGAAGGCTGAGGCGGAAGGATCGCCGGAGCACAGCAGGTGAGGCTGCGGTGGCCGGGAGCGGCCACTGCACTCCAGTCTGGGAGACAGAGTGAGACTCCAACTCAAAAAAAAAAAAGAAAGAAAAGGGGAAAAACAGGAGAGAACCAGGCAGGACTGGGGCAAGATGAACCATGGCAAGTCATGGAGTGGGTACACTGAGCATGACTCCAAAGCATCAAATCTTGGCAACTGCTGCATTTAGTTGGCAGAAAAGACGCCAATGAATATGTGCCTATGCATTTTGGGGAAGGATAGATTTTTTTCAGTCATTTTCAAATATGACAATATTGTCTAAAAATTTATGTGCATGTGTTATACTACCATACATTGAAAATTTAGGACAAATATAATCTAGTCAGAAGCATGGCAATATTCATCACTCAATTATAGCACAACTTTGTTCATTTACTCTCCCTTCCCATAACGTACGTCCCTCCTCTTCCGGATTTATTTCCCTACAATTTGTGTCATCACTTTATGTAGATCCTTATATGGAGAGCGATGGTTAATGGGGTCAGACTATATTGTTCAAATCTCAACACTGCCACTTGCTAGTTGTATGATTTTGACAAATTGACCAAACTTTCTGCAAACATCTTTTTCATTTATTGTATTATTCAACCATCTTAATACTTACTTGGGGAGTTTTGTGGAAAGGGGAAATCTATCTAAAAGGCCTGGTACAGTACCTATTTTACAGTAGGAGCTTTTAAAAAATGACTATTTCCCTATAGTTTTAGAGTTTCCTTGCCATGATTGACACCCTTTTGTTGGGCAAACCAGGATAGTAGATGTAACTTTCCTGCCCCTACCCTTTGGGGAGGATTGAGGAGGGTCCCATTCTAATTTAAGCCTATTAAGTATACATGTCTCATTCCAAGGGAGGCCTCCCTACGGCTCTCTCCTACTGCTTGGCCTGTCCCCTTTACAAAAATATACTTGCTCTCTCTCTCTCTCTCTCTCTCTCTCTCTCTCTCTCACACACACACACACACACACACACACACACACACACACACACACACACCCCACGACAATTGCTGAGGCCAAACATCTCATCCTTACATTGTCTCTGTTTCCTCTTATTTTTCTTAAAAAAATGAAAGGACACATGGGATATACCACAAATTAGAAAAGCACATAAGAGTTTTCCTCAGGTTCCATCTTCGTAGTGCTGAAGAGAAGGCCCTGACTGCAATGCTTTCAACTTTCAGAAGTGTGTAGATCCAGAAATGATGTCGTGGCCTTTGGTGTTCCAAACTGCTTTTAACTGAAGCATTTGAGTAGCTGCTTATGTGAATATAGTGTTAGTTTCAGCTGCCAATTTTAGAATTAAATGGCTTACATTACCACAAAATTTTAGCAGAACATGTTTTCCAAAATAAATGTCATTAAATCTACACTCCCACCAACTGATTAGAAACTTGAACTCAGAAAATATGGCAAAGACAGCAGAGCAGCAAAAGTAAGAAAAACACATGCTCACTTCATATGGTAAAAATGGCTCTTCCTTTCCCCTCCCAAATACACATACACTCTGCAAATGAGCAAAGGGAATTGTATTTCCCCTGAACAGAGAGCCTAAAAGGTGTCTACTTGTCTCTAATTCAAATTTCTTTAAATGTTCTTGAGTTTACATTTTCATGATGTAAGTTTACATGTTTATTTTATTTATTTATTATTATTATTTTTGAGTTGGAGTCTCACTCTGTCGCCCAGACTGGAGTGCAGTGGCCGCTCCCGGCCACCGCAGCCTCGCCCTGCTGGGCTCCGGAGATCCTTCCACCTCAGCCTTCCAAGTAGCTGGAGCTACAGGTGTGCGCTACCACGTCCGGTTCATTTTTGATTTATTGTAGAGATGAGGTCTCGCCAAGTTGCCCAGGCGGGTCTCAAACCCACAGGCTCAAGCAATTCACTCACCTCGGCCTCCCAAAGGCGCGGGATTACAGGCTGAGCCACAGAGCCCAGCCAAGTTTACATGTTTAAATCAAGAGCATCTCTTTATATTTTATTAATAACTTAAAAATAAACTTGATCTGAAATACTAAGCAAAACAGTTTTTGCAAGGCAGGCAGCAGTGTACCCAACGAAAGTTGCACTTGAAAATTATTTCAGTATTGTCTTCCAGTGCTCTGGGTCCTACCTATCTTTACAGTTCTGAGAGTTAATGAGCCATGAAGTTATCATTTAAGGGCTTGTGTCACAGCAGTGGCCGTATGAGTTTGTCATTGTGATGGCATTTCTTAGAAAATCATCTCAATTTGTATCTTGTACTTTTAGAAGAGGGGGAAAATAAACCCTTTATACCTTATTCCTACCCATTACCTCTATCTGGGATAGAAGCCCTGTCTGATTAAACATATGGCACATAAACAGTAATGTAATTAAATGTGAACAAAGCCTTTTCGTGTACCATATTTAATTTTGAAATGGAGCCCAGTTTTCCCTCCATTTAAAATACATGGAACAACATACCAAAAAAGCCACTTATTTAAAGACAGATGTGATCATGCCATGTAAAATGCCCTTGCTATGTGACATGGCCTGGCTCCATCGATACAGGCAGCTATTGTGAGTACACTTCATCTTGGCATTCAATAGAGTTGAGTATTTTTGTTCTGACCAACCTACTATTTTAATAAAATTAGAAGCATAGCTATGTTGTGATTTCATCCAATTCTAGTGTCTGAAATGGTTTGACTTAAATCATTCTAGGGTTTTTAAAGGTCAAACCAAAAGCTACCCAGAGACACCTTATTTAAAGGCGTATCCTCTCTTAAAAGTTCCTAGGCAAATAAGAGAACAAATACAAGTTTGAAAAAGAGATGTTTGTAGAAACTGCCTGTAGAAAAGATTTGATTTATTTAGCTAATGACAAGTATTTCTACAACAAAACAGGAATATTTGACTAAGTACTCCAAAATGCCAATAGAATAACTGTCAGATGTTCCCACATCAAGTTAACCAAACAGTTAAAAAAGACTGTGAGAACTCTGAGATAATTCTTGATTTTTCTCCATTAAAATACAAAGATCCTACTTATACTACACAAAGTAAAATGTCTGAGGCAGGTAAAATCTTAAATATGAAAGATCACTCAGTAGATTGTTTTATTTTTTTGAAAAACCTTAAAAATTTAAAGTAGTTCACTATCTCTTTTATTCTAATTGCCCAATCACACACTTTTACTCTAGCATCACACTCTCTATAATAAAAAGATTCCTCACAGCCCTGCCCCTGATTCCCACACAATCAATTCAGATAAATACCTGTTAGAAAATTTATTTTAGTAATATAATTAGGTCAAACAGGAAAAATATAACAAGGCTTTCAGAACAGGAGCTCTCAGGCTACGTATACTTAATGCTCAGTCTAATGAAGTGTCATGTGTTACATAAACATTTAAAACTCACGCAGCCAGGCTCGGTGGCTCAGCCTGTAATCCCGCGCCTTTGGGAGGCTGAGGTGAGTAGATTGCCTGAGCCCGTGGGTTCGAGACCCGCCTGGGCAACTTGGCGAGACCTTATATCTAAAAAAAAAATTAAAAGGAAAAAAATTAGCCGGGCATGGTAGCACGCACCTGTAGTTCCAGCTACTTGGAAGGCTGAGACGGAAGGATCACGGGAGTCCAGCAGGTCGAGGCTGAGGTGGCCGGGAGAGGCCACTGCACTCCAGTCTGGGCGACCGAGTGAGACTCCAACTCAAAAAAATAAAATAAAATAAAACTCACAATTGCTTTTGGTTCCATTGTCTTCATCATTCTTTAGCTTCTGTCTTCCAGACCGAAAGCAAAGAAAGGCAAATAAAATTCGAATCATGTTGTGCTGGAAACTTTTTTCCATTAATTTTTAAACTCATGCCTATGGTCTGGGAAATAAAATCCGTATGTTTCTGACTCATTTACACTTAATTCACCAAAACGTTCCCGTTTAAAAGAGAACCAACATCCAAGAAGCCTTCTGAACCTTTTTTCTTTGACATACTGTCCCTTCTTGTCAACTCACAGTTCCAAAGGTTCAAGGTTGGTTCACAGCTTTGAACCCATATGCTGAGAATAAGCTTGAGACCTCACAAAACAAACATGCTTTGCTGTGACCCCTCTGAAAATAATTCCAGTTGAGCTTTGGGCGTGATATTTTGTCACTTCTGCTTCAGTCTTGAATTAGAAGTGGGGTGAATGAGGCAAATGAAAGCAAAAGAAAAGAAATAAACTAAAAGGGGGAAGAGTGAGAAGGAGAAGGAAGAAATGAAGTGAAGAAAGAAAAGAAAAAGAAAATGATCAATTAGCTTGGGATACAGTGCAGTAAAAAGAATGCTAGACCATAAGTGAGGAGAGACCTCATGGCTGCTCATTCCAGCTCTAGCACTAGCTAGAATACAACTAGATTAAAATGTTGCCCATCCAGTCTGAGCCACAAAAATTCACATTTAAAAAAATGAGGATATCAGAATTTACTGACTTGGCTGAAATGATCACCATGGTTTCTTCTGTCCCTGACACTTCTATTAAATGATCACCATGTATTCTTCTATCCCTGACATTTCGGGATTTACCTCGGAACAGTAAAGTAGATCAAATCACTCAAGGAATTTGGTGATCCTGAGAATTGCCCCACATTAGTCTTTCCTCTAACTCTAGTTCTGTCTCTACCCTCTCCACTCCCCACAGGACCGTAGAACATTTTCCTAACCTCGTGTTTGCTCCAATTCCTCCAGCTTCATGTTCCTATTGATCCACTTCTATTTCATGTAACTACTGATTCATTTCTATTTCATGTTTCTATTGATCCATTTATCTGAATCTTGAAACTTCTGCCTCATCATCCTATAGTCCGTTCTTGGACATGAATTGGTTCATTTGGTCCCACACTTTCTGTGGTTTGTGAATTCCTTCCTGTTTTCAGTCTCAAAGCACCTAGTTCCTGGATCAAACGGCTCTAAAAGTCTGTGTGTGTATCATGAGAATTGGTTCAGATTTAACTGTAAGTTTAAGCTAGATGTACAACTACACAATCAAATATTAATATGTGATAAATTTTATTAGAATATTCTGGTCTAAAAACCTATCCAATGAGGGAGGAAAAATTACTTATAGCCTATATATAAACATATAGGAGTTTTTAAATAAATGTGTTTATTTTACTTAAAAGAAGAGAAGATCATTGGGTCATCTGAAGAAGGCCAGACTCAGTGGCTCAGCCCGTAATTCCAGCACTTTGGGAGGGCAAGTCAATTGGATTGCCTGAGCCCGCGGGTTCGAGACCAGCCCCAGGCAACTTGACAAGACCTCTTCTCTACAATAAATCAAAACAGCTGGGCGTGGTAGTGCGCACCTATAGTTCCAGCTACTTGGAAGGCTAAGGCGGAAGGATCACTGGAACACAGCAGTTCGATGCTGGGGTGGCCACGAGTGTGCCACTGCACTACAGCCTGGGTGACAGAATGAGACTCCAACTCAAAAAAAAAAAAAAACTTTTGAAGAATATTACTTGTTCTTTTTCATGGAAAAATTAGCTTTCTGTCTTCTGCACAATGTTTGGAAATATGTGCTAATATGGAACTGTTTGTGTTGACCTTGAAGTTATTTCATTTAAAAAATAGAAAGTTAATAGATGTATATTTTTTAAGTCCTCTGACCTAACATCTTCACATTCTAGAGACTCCATTTATGCATGTGATGATTCTGATGTCTTTTGGTCATTTGTCAAGTTTATCACTTTAAAGATTTTGTCAGCCTGGGTATCATTGAGAGATTTTGTCTCTACAAAAAAAAATTTTTTTTAATTAACCAGGCATGGTTGTGTGCACCTCTAGTCCCAGCTACTCAGGAGACTAAGGTGGAAGGATAGCCTGAGCCTAGAAGGTCAAGTCTGTGGTGAACCATGATCATGCTACTGCACTCCAACCTGGACAACAGAGTGAGGCCCTAATTCAAAAATAAAAAAGAAGAAAAAAAAAGAAAGATTTTGTAACCAAGTGCATGAATAGTATTTTGCCAGGTTTTGAACCCCCTGGAATTTGCCCAGTTTTTCATTTGGAATCAGACTTGAGCTCTTCCAGGTTCTGTTTACAGCCAGCTAATGATGACTTCCTCATTCAAAAGGGGGAAAGACATTTGAACATACATTTAAATGTGTGTATGATTTCTGAGACATCAAATAGCTGGAATAACAAGTCAACATTTTGATGAGTTAAGTATAAATTAATTAAAAACACATGAACTAAATTCTCCTTGAAGCACAGATGGTTTGAGAAACCTAGAAGCGCCTGGAAAAATATGGTTTTCATTTTCATGAACCCCCCCAAAGTTTGAAAAGTATTTGAAGATTAATTTCCATTTATTTTCAATTGTTGCTTTAGATTTTTAATGGGTGATTTTGGTTTTTTGTTTAGTTTTCAACCTGAATCATGTAAGCTAAGTCCTTTCTTCATCTTTATCCTCTTTCTTATTCAGTGATGAGTAGGCATTAAGGGCAAGAAACTCATCTTCCAAAAGGTTCAAGTACTACTCTGATAAAGTAAATATCAAGACCCCTTCTGACCATGTTTTCTAGTAGATGAAACACTAGAAGTGTAAATAAACCTTTATGGTGCTCTCCTTCAGTCCTGTATCGTTTGTTGTGGCAGAGATTACTTTATGTATGGTTAGAGTGCTAAGTCTTGATGTTCTAGTGTAGACTTAGAAATGTCATAATGGATGACTCATGCCTCAAATCTCAACACTTTGGAAGTCGAGGCAAGAAGACTGCTAGAGGTCAGGTATCCAAGACTAATGTGGGCAATATAGCACAATATAAAACTTAGCTGGCCGGGCTCAGTGGCTCAGCCTGTAATCCCAGTACTTTGGGAGGCCGAGGCGAGTGGATTGCCTGAGCCCATGGGTTTGAGACAAGCCCAGGCAACTTGGCAAGACCTCATCCCTACAATAAATCAAAAATTCACCAGGTGTGGTAGTACGCGTCTATAGTTCTGGCTACTTGGAAGGCTAAGGTGGAAGAATCGCTGGAGCCCAGCAGGTCGATGCTGGAGTGACCGTAAGTCACTGCACTCCAGCCTGGGCGACAGAGTGAGACTCCAACTCAAAAAAAAAAAAAAAAATTTAGCTGAGCCCCAATGGCACACACTTGTAGTTACCTCCCAGCTACTTGGAAGGCTAAAGTGGGAAGATCTTTTGAGCCCAGGGGTTCAAGGTTACAGTGAGCTATAATTGCACTTCTGTATTCCAGTCTGGACAATAGAGCAAGACCTTGTCTCTAATAAAAAATAAAAATATTAAAAATAAATGTTACAACGACTTGTAATCAGCCTGCTTTCATTCTGCTCTCCAGGCCTCCACTGGATCAGACAAAAGGAAGGTCACGAAGGGTGAGATGGAATTTAGGGGATGCTGCATTGTCATTGAGGCCAATGCCCTGCTAATCATAAAGTGATATTTTCCTTAGCCTTCTTCGAACATGACTCTCTTTCAGGGATCTTATGGGAAAAGGTGATAATGAGACCAATGCAAGATTCTAGATCCTTAAACAAACAAAGAAATCAACATATTACTGAGCATCATCTAATACCATCCCATTATTATTGCTTCTGATACTTATAATGTTCTTATGAATATTCAAATTTTCCCCTTTTTAAATTATTAAACTTTATATGCCAATAGAGAAAATGGTATTTTCTATAAAATGTATTCACCCAAATCATGTATTTTTCCATTTTAAGTGTTCTTTTTTCACTTTTTTAAATAATAAAAGTAATTCATATGCCAGGCACAGTGGCTCACATCTGTAATCCCAGCACTTTGGGAGACCAAAGTAGGAGGATGACTTAAGCCCAGGAGTTCGAGACCAGCCTGGGCAACATAGTGAGACCTTGTCACTACAAAAAACTTTTTCAAATTAGCCAGGCATGGCAGCACACACTTGTTGTCTTAGCTATTCAGGTGGCTGGGGCAGAAGGATTGCCTGAGCCCAGGAGGTCAAGGTTGCAGTGAGCTATGATTGTGCCACTGCACTCCAGCCTGGATGACAAAGTGAGATCTCAACTCAAAAAAGATGAAAGTTACATATAACTGTTTATTATGGAACAAAAAATTTTAAAGGAAAACATAAATACATCATCAAATCATATCACAAATAATAATTATATGACTACTGATATAGGCAATTTTTCTAGGCTAGTATATAATTTCAGACCTGTTTTCATGTATGTATATGTGTGGTTCTTGATGTTTTTCACAGAAAAAAATGTAAGTTCTTACTATACACATTATTTTTCAAGTTACTACTTTCTGAATACTCATTTAGTTGAGTAGCCTTAGCTTAAACATATCTTTACAAGTCATTGTTGCTTGTGATATGCTCAACTATTGCATAATGGAGGGTCCTTCAGATCATTTCTAGTTTTTGCCACACTGAAGAGTTTTGCTATACAATCCTTGCACTATGTCCTCACATTCTGGGTCTCTGGTCTATGCAATATCGATGCTTACTAATGGATGGCTCAGCAAAATAATATACATATCTCTACTTTATAAAAGTATAGCTGTATGACTTTCCATAAAGAAATGTGTAAGACTGCCTTTTTCCCCAGTTTTGTTTTTTGTTGTTTTTTCCATAACGAAATGGGTAAGACTGCCTTTTTCCCCAGTTTTGTTTTTTTGTGTTTTTTTTGAGTTGGAGTCTCACTCTGTCGCCCAGACTGGAGTGCAGTGGCCGCTCCCGGCCACCGCAGCCTCGACCTGCTGGGCTCCGGCGATCCTTCCACCTCAGCCTTCCAAGTAGCTGGAACTACAGGCGTGCACTACCATGCCCGGCTAATTTTTTTGATTTATTGTAGAGATGAAGTCTCGCCAAGTTGCCCAAGCGGGTCTCGAACCCACGGGCTCAGGCAATCCACTCACCTCAGCCTCCCAGAGGCGCGGGATTACAGGCTGAGCCACCGAGCCTGGCTTTTTCCCCGGATTTATTTGCACATTTGATGAATGGAAATAGCTATTAGTTTTTCAGACTTATTTTCTATTCCATTAATTTCAATTTTATTTTGCTGAGTTGTTTTATAAGAATTTATTTTTTAAAAAGAATTTATTTCTGTAATTTAAAATAATAATAATAATACCAATAATAAATTTTAAAATGGGAAAACCGTTCATTCAAAATTTAACACAGATAAAACATGAATGAGTTAAGCCACTGCAAAGAATGAGCCAGTCCTATGGGTTGGTGATATGTACTGATAAAGATATTAAGTTTAAAAAAATGGAAGATACAGAACAGTAGGTTCAGTATGCTACAAATTGCTTTAAAAAGATGAAAGTACATGTACACACATGTATAGGCATAAAGCATTCCTGGAAGTAAGGATATAAGACACAAGAGACAGGGATTATTTCTGTGAAGAATAGCTGAGTGCCTAAGGGACATGGGTAGGATAAAGGCTTGTCTTTCACTATATACTTCTGTCACATTTTGAAGTATATCCTTTCCCCAGGGAAGTATCCCAGAAGGGTTCTTGCTCCTATTCAAGTATACGCTCTCCTTCTCCTACTTCTCAAGTTATTGACTGGATGCCGAGGAATAAGAGAAAAAGAGCTTTTCTAAGTACTAAAATATTTGCTCTCCTCATTAAGTGCCAAGCCGGGAAAACTCAGATCATAAAGTTTTACTATCATCAAAGGGGAAATTTCTATAAGATAGGAAGTGAAAAGAGAAAGACACTCTGGGGCCTAGGAAAGAGCCAAGGAAAAGAAGGGGATAAAGAAAAAAGTGAGATTTAAGGAGTGAGTATCCTCTATGCTCTAAGGAGTCAAAACTCTAAGGAGATAGGTAAAAACATTCAAATAGGATCAGAGAAATTCCAGGGCAGATTTTCTCGTTCAGTTCCTTTTGGTTCTTAGGGCATAGCCAGAAAAAATGTTTCATTTCTCAGCGAAATCCCATGTTCATCACAGTGTCTGAACAAGAGGGATCTGTCTAAGCTGTAGACATAAGACAGCACCACCAGTATCCTCAGGCCTGCTCATTACAAGTTCAAGATCTGGATCTTCCTACATGCTCTGGTAGGAGGACAGAGTACTTGTGGACCTGAAGAGGACTGAGGTAGTGCCAAAGAGGCTACAAGGTCCAGGGAACTTATGACCAGAGTCAAGACAGGAACCAGGAACTTCAGAAGTTTGTATCAATGCCATGCCCAAAGGGACCCACAGAACAGATCACCTGTAGGGAGCGGCAGCTCAGAACACCCAGCACAAAACACTTTCATCCGCTCTGCCATGGAGACCAATGAAAGCCAGAGAAGAGGATATAAGAGACCATCCCCCCCCCCCCCCACTTTTATGAGAACACCTGCAAAAGCCAAGTTCAGGACCATTGTTTTGCTAGGTCTAAAAAGTATCATTTGACACTCCATGCTAAGCAATGACTTGTATGTTGTAAGTGGAATTTGTCCTCACTCTAAAGCAATGAATGGACTTGACACAATGGGTAGGCAGTCACAAGGCATAATTTATGGGGACTGTAAAATATACTGGTTGAATATATTATTACTTTTACATCAATGTATTATTTGTTTGTCTGTTGTAAATCATCTAAAATTCTATTAGTTGTAAATAAATATATGTATGCATTCTTACTATAATGGTATAAAAATCAATATATTTTTGTCAAGGATGAATAAATATTGCATATTTGCAAATGAGAATTGCATTTTCTCCTAAATATTTATTTGATAGGTGGAAGCTGCAAACGAAACATCAATACTTGCTATTTGTTGTAATCCACTTTTCTCTAACCTTGAATATCCAACCAAGACTCCAATAAAATCTCCATTTTTAGCTTCACCAGCTCTGAAAGCATCTGAAAGTGTGTGTGTGTGTGTGTGTGTGTGTGTGTGTGTGTGTGTGTGTGTGTGTAAAAGGTATATATTTAATAGCCACAGAGAAACCTTCAGGTAAAGCAGCAATCAACTATTTATGGTGCTTTCAAGTATATTTCCAAATACAATTTGAATATATTCTTGGAAGCTCCCAAAGTATTTCTTGCCTTGTATATTCATCAAAGTGCTGGAAAATTACACAACAGCAATCAGATAAGGCAGTTAATATGGCTGGCACCAATCTGACTGCTTTACTCCTCCCTCTATGATTAATTACAACTAAATTGATGTTACCAGCAATGATTAATTTACAACTTAGGTGCAAAGTAAATGAACTAAGCAAATTGGAATTGGCACTAACAATTTCTTAAGCCTCAGCAAAGCACCCACATCATGAGAAGCTGTTATACACAGAATAATTTATCCCACAAAATTGTTAAAATGCATAGGTGTAGTCACTGGTTTATTTTTAAATATAGGTATACCTTCTTGTATCTTCTGAAGCAAAATTAAAATATTAAAAATAATCTGCCAGGCACAGTGGCTCAAGCCTGCAATCCCAGCACTTTGGGAGGCCGAGGCAAGAGGCTTGCCTGAGACCACAGGTTTAAGACCAGCCTGGGCAATGTGGTGAGACCTCATCTCTACAATAAATCAAATGTTAGCTGGGCATAGTAGTGCATGTGTGTAGTTCCAGCTACTTGGAAGGCTGAGGCAGAAGGAGCACCTGAGCCCAGCAGGTCGAGGCTGCAGTGGCCTGGAGTGTGCCACTGCACTCCAGCCTGGGCGACAAAGTGAGACTCCAACTCAATAAATAAATAAATAAATAAATAAAATAAAAATAACCTTAGATTTTTTTTTTGTACTTGCACATGCAGCAAATATATGCATGGGAAGACAAACATCTCAAGTCTCGTTTACTCAAAATAGGTGCAAAATTTTTTGCTATCCTAATCTCATAGTATTGATTTTAAGACCTTAGATAAGGTTGTACACAGACACAAGCCCATAAGTGACCCAATAATGTATATTCTGAGCCAGTTTTCTCTCACAGAAAATGAAAAAAGGTATAACTATTCCACAGAGCTATTAAACAAAATAAGAGCCGAGAAGTCCTGGCACATAGAAGTCTTCCTGAGAGATCACCCAGTAGAGTTTCCAGTGGGTTCTGAACAGAGCAGGAGCAGTCTAATGGAGAGTTCCCACCCCCTGCCAATACACCTTCATAGTTACTTACTTCGTATTTACTTACAAAGCCAAGAATAAAAGTCTAAGTATGACATTTTTTCTCCCAAATAAACTGAGATGCCAGTCAGAAAATGTATTTATGAAGACTGTGCACTCAAATGGCATTGAGATGGAGCATGCAAATATATAATCTCTTTGCAGAAGGATAAAGTTTCAATTTATCAGATATTTCAAAAAAACACAATTATTAGAGCCATTCAAATTTACTTAGTATTAACACATGATTTTACTGTAAGAATTCTGGGGATAAATGATTGATGCAGGGAGGGATGGGGGAAGGGTCAGAAGTAGGCTCCGATCTGGAAATGTTCTCTTTTTCATTTAAAATCAATTGCTTATTCTCAGCCTGCAGCACTTACAAAATTCCCAAATAACACCACTTAACTTCGTCAAATGCCTTTTTCTATTTCAAACAAAATTTCTGCAAAAGACACATAACTCAACTGAATTGAATGGGATAACCAGCTAAGCTTCCCAAAACTTCTTGTTTTTCATTTCTGGAAGCAAAAACCACATTTTAGTCATTTACTTTAAGTACTTAGAATAGTGATACCTGGGATTTGGAGTTGCTTGATCATTTTTAACTGAATAACTACATGTTTCACACTTTTAAGATTCAGAATTCTTGGACAATGATGGCTAAGAATAATGAATTTTTAAAAAGAGAATATGACAGCTATCTATCATTTTTAATTAATCTTTGGATGAAATTTTTCACTGCAAAGTTTCATGTACATCTTAATTAGGAACATAAAACATTATTAATGCCTAATTTTTCTTTTGGACAAATAAAATTCTTTCAAGTTCCTTTTGAGTGATATCTTTTACACATTTGAAAGATATATTTTGATAATTTGAAACAAAATGGTTTGGTTGGCTGTAAATCTTAGGTTTGACCTTAAAAATACCAGATATGAGTTGACAAAAGCTGAGATTAAGTGACTAAAAAGTTTAGGGTTTTGGGGGGGTTTTTTTTTGCAATAGGCGGAATTGCTCAGAGGAAAGGTAAACAAAGACGTAGAAAACAGAATCAACACAAATATGAAAATGCAAGTTAAATTAAATCTCATCATTTCACCAAAACATGTACAGTCTGGAGCAAGGTTGGAGTAATATTAAACCTGCCTATAATATTTCCACTGTGCGGGGTAATGCTCCTGTCTCCTCTCATTCCACACTGGCCCATTTCAAGGGTTCTTACACTGGCCACTTCCTTGTACTTTACTTGAGGACCACTCAGTCAACTTTTTTTGGGAATCGTGTCTTTTTAAGTCAAAGCAAAAACTTGGAACTTTAACTTCACAAGCTGGGCTATACCTTTATTTCAATCTTTTGCTTCAGTTGAGGCAAATAAACTTTCTGAACAAAAAGAATCTTTTTCCTTTTACCTTGTACCACAGATACTTGCTCCTAATATAATTCCCTTCATGACTACATATATGTAGTTCTGTTATCAAGAAATGCAAAGACAAAGACTATCATTAGGGAATTTAAAGTCTAGGGAAGAAAAAAAAACCCATGTATACAGACATATCTTGGAGATATTACAGGTTTTGTTCCAGGCCACTACAATAAAATAAATATTGCAATAAAGTGAGTCACAAAAATTTCTCCCGTGTATATGAAAGTTATTGTACGTAGTCTAGAAAGTGCAGAATAGCATAATGTCTAACAATGTACTATCTTAACTTAAAAATACCATATGGCTAAAAAACTACCAATGATCATTCTAGCCTTTGAGTCATCATCTTTTTGCTGATGGAAGGTCTTGCCTGAATGTTGATGGCTGCTGACTAATCAAGGTGGTAGTTGCTGAAGGCTGGGGTGGCTATGGCAATTTCTTAATAAAAGACAAAGGTGAAGTTTCAATTGACTCTCCTTTCACAAAAAATTTCTCTGTAGCATGCAATGCTGCTTGATAGCATTTTACCCATAGTAGAACTTCTTTCAAAATCGGAGGAAAGTCTCTCAAACTCAGAAGCTGCTTCATCAACTAAGTTTATATAATTTTCTAAATCTTTTTTTTTTTTTTTTTTTGTCAATTTAGCAATGGTCATAGCATCTTTACCAGGAGTAGTTTCCATTTTCAGAAATCACTTTCAGTAGTCTGGATAGAAGATCAAATGAGCTCAATATTCCTTTAAGCCAAAAGAGAATATGACCACTATTGTTATCATTTTTAATTAACCTTTGGCCAAAATTTTTCACTACAAACCGAAGTTACAGTCATAGATCCAAAATTTTACAGTTTAGCTCCTAATCTGGTATTTATTTTTGAAATAGAGTGAGAGCCTTCTTATTCAAGACTTACACACATTATCATCTTTTTTTGTTTACATAGCATGATAGTTAATGCATGTTTAAGGATGAGAAAAAATTAAAGAGGGAAAGTATTACACAAGTCTATAGTACATCTTTGGCCACTTGAGCAATATGATGGGGAGAGTGGGTTCGATGTTTTAAACTGAATTCATGGCACGTGTGTGTGTGTGTGTGTGTGTGTGTGTGTGTGTGTGTGTGTGTGTGTATGCGTGTGTGTGTGACTATATGTATACAAAGGACACGTATTTTTTTCTGTCACTCATATCATTTTGCAAAACATATGAAACTAAACATTAAGTAAACTAACTAATAAACTTTATTTCCTTTCTTTGTACACCACTGTAATAATGTTATCAACGAACTATATTGATATATATATTCACTCATTGACTTTTAGAAATCTTTTGTAATTCAGTTGTAGATGGTTTTTGTCAAAAAAGGGTCAGAGATCTTAGTCTAGTCAAGGCAATAAGTTTGTAAACCTTTTGAAATCTGTGCATCTTCAACATCATTGCCAAGCTTAGGTGAATATTTTCCCAGGTGAAAGGGTCAGCTGAGGCAAGGTGGGCCGGAGCCTGTCCTGGGGCCAGGGTAATAATGCAAGATTGCAACCAAGTAAGAAAGTGAAAAGAAGTAAAGTTTATTATTCACCTTTCACAGATCGGAAAGGGGGCCAACACTCAAAGGCAAGTGTGGCCTCAAAGGGCCACGAAATGGGTATATTTAAGGACCTTTGGGTAGGGTAATTTTGGTCCTAAGGAGTGTCCAGGGCTGCAGGTCTTTGATGTTGATTGTAGTCACATGAATTTTGGATCTTGAAGTCACCAGACATTAGCATCTCATGCCCTCAAGAGGTGGGCTAGGTGGGAGGAGACAACCGAGGGGGTTTTTTTGTAAGAGACTTTGTCTGATTTTCACAATCCAGCAATCCACAAACTCCTTGACCAAAAAGTGGTCTATTATCATTTCTATGGCTCTGTCCTTGTCCTGCATCTGATGGAGATTTGCTGAGGGGGTGAGGTAGGCTGCCAGTTTGGCCTGCAGTAAAATGTTCAAACGCTTCCTAAAATTTGCCTATTGGAAATTTATCTATTCGTGTCTAACTGTGCTAGATTCAAAGCATGTCAGGGGTAAAGTCTAAGCAAAAATGACCATGCTGAGGCAAAAAGTTTAAACTAAGTTTATTCTAGACTTCTATAGGTACCTCCTTTCACCAGGTGTACTTGAATTTTGCTTTAATAAACCCTCCAGCCTAGTATTCAGAGACATTTTATTTCCTTTTCAGGTACTTCTGATTTATTTATTTTATTTTATTTTATTATTATTATTATTATTATTATCGTTATTTTGAGTAGAGGTCTTACTCTCACACCAAGGCTGGATTGCAGTAGCACACACATGGCTCAATGCAGCCTCGACCTCCAAAGCTCAGGCAATTCTGCCTCAACCTCCTGAGTAGCTGAGATGACAGGTGCACACCACCACACCTGGCTGATTTTTAAATTTTTTTTGTAAAAACAAGTTCTCACTTTGTTGCCCAAGCTGTTCTCGAACTCCTGGACACAGGCAATCCTGCCTCAGTCTTCTAAAGTGCTAGGATTACAAGTGTGAGCCACCAACCCTAGTGAGAGACCCAAGAGATTTTTTAAAAACTCAAGAAAAGAACTATTACTATATGAATTCTGCAGCTGCTGCTAGCAGTGTGTGAATGTTAAGCAATAAGCCCCTTCCGGACATTCCTTTGCTTAAATTGTGGTAGCCTCTGTGGCGTCTCTCTCCTGGTAAACTCGGTGTTGTTTCAAACCTGCCTGCTCACTAAACCTAGCTTATCTGGCATTCCATTCCGCCCGTTTGGCAGTTACTTGTCCATCACAAGTAACTAAGCCTGAGCCCGTGCAAATCGAACTTAAATCAACCAAAGTCTTTGTAACTGCGTCATATAGTTTTTATCCAACCCTGTGTGCACAAGTTGTAAAGCCACCCCACCCCTTCAGAATTATGTATAAAAGGTGCGTGTTAGCCTGGGTCGGGGCTCTCTCGTCCCTGAAGTCACTGTGTCGGCTTCATATGTGAGCCCAGACTTGAGCCTGAATAAAGACCCTCGTGTGTTTGCATCGGAGCTGGCTCTTTGTGGTCTCTTGAATTTAAATCTTGGGTTTAACACTAGCTACTTCTGAGTTTTAATACTTGAGTATCTCCTCCTTTCCTGTGCTAAACTGCACACTTTGGAAGTTCAGGCAGAGATTATTTCACTTCTCCAGCATATTGAATGTCAAGGACAATAAGGGCATTTAGCAATCTCAAACAGTCATGATGTGGACCTCAAAAATCATACAAAATCATCTTCTCACATTATGATTACAATCTTTCCTAATTGTAGGCACAACTGGGGGAGGAAAAAATAGTTTATATAATAAACAGAAGAAAGAATTTTCCACCATGTCTTTTGGTATGTGAGCATGTATCCACTACTCAGTGTGTGTCACTTCTTGTTCACTCATTAAGCTGGTCCTGCAATTCAAGTATAAAAGGCATGACTGAACCTTCCAGAGTCTTTGACAGAGGTGCCCCACTACCTTTCTCAGAAGCACCTCAGTTCTCCCAAGGCTTCTGACTATCGCCATTGTCCCAAATAATTGTTTTAAACTGTCTAGTTAGTAAAGTCACTTAGAAAAATCATTGTGCTCATGCATAACACTTACTAAACTTAAGAGGAACCAACTAGATTTCATCCTCAATTGAAGGAGAGTTTAACATGGAGCCCTGCAATCTTTGTAGCTATGATAAAGACCAAGATGGTAACAAAGAGCTTGAAATCAGCTTTCCTGCTTCCAAGCATTAGAATGTTCATGGAAGAAAACAATCATAACATCTAAAGAGAAAATAGCTCCATACTTTGAAAATGAGAATTTATAAATGAATGGCAGGCTTAAACAATAGCAGAACAAAATACTGATCCCCAAACAATTGCATATATTTATTTTATTTTATTTTTCTTTCCAATATACTTAAAAATATGCCAGGTTATTACTAAAATAGAAATTAATTCGAGTCTGAATATTTTAGAAATATGCTTCCCATGAAGTATTGCCTGAGCAATTTAAGCTCTTAATTTTTTTTAAACAATCTATGATGAACTTTCTTACATTTCTTTCTTTCATTCTTTGGCTATTAGATTTCTAAGATAAGCATTTTGTTTTCTGTTACATAAGGTGTACTAGAACTCATGTCCAAATATGAACATTCAGAGTAAATATTCCCAGTAATTGAAATATAAAACTAAATGTATTGTTTCATTTATTCATTGTACTTAATA
The DNA here is from genome assembly GCF_000164805.1 of Carlito syrichta. Lineage (NCBI taxonomy): Eukaryota > Metazoa > Chordata > Mammalia > Primates > Tarsiidae > Carlito > Carlito syrichta. Next base: position 156,405 of record NW_007246458.1, read on the forward strand.
ATTTACCAGTCATCTGTAAGATTCCAACATACTATATTATTTGAAAATATATACTAGCTATTTCTCATAGTTCTAGCATACGTTCTTCTTTTGTCACAATTCATTTTTACATAATTCAAATATTTTCTATGACCCTGGAGGCAAATTAATATTTTTAAATATAATTGAGAGCTAGGTCTTTAGAAATAAGGAAGAAAGAAGTGGGTTATTCTTTCCTTTCTCTTCTTACCAACCTTCAAGAGTATTTAGGATCCCGAAACAATGTCTTGGTTTTAACTATGTAAAGATACAATGCTTAGGTCGCTATTGCCCTAATTATTATTCATCTAGTCTTTCACAAGTAACAGTAAATAGGCCGATATCTACCATTAATGGTTCACAAGTTTGTTTGCAGAATCTTATTAGTAGACAGTTATATTTTCATTTGGTTAAAAAGTACCAAACCCACCTCCCAATTCTGTCCAGAAGCTTTTTGTTCTCCCTTCCAAAGTGACTTTCATGGGCACGAATTTTAAATACCAAATTGCCCTAGGCTCGGTGGCTTAGCCTGTAATCCCGCGCCTTTGGGAGGCTGAGGTGAGTGGATTGCCTGAGCCCGCGGGTTCGAGACCCGCCTGGACAACCTGGCGAGACCTCATCTCTACAATAAATCAAAATGAGCCAGGTGTGATAGCGCGCGCCTGTAGTTCCAGCTACTTGGAAGGCTGAGACGGAAGGATCTCCGGAGCCCAGCGGGTCGAGGCCGCGGTGGCCGGGAGCGGCCACTGCACTCCAGTCTGGGCGACAGTGAGACTCCAACTCAAAAAAATATAAATAAATAAATACCAAATTGCTCTGTCCCAGAAGCCAGGGAAGAGTTGAAACAAGTTTCTGGGTTCTGGATTTCCAAAATATAGTGACTTGCTAATAAACTGACTAACTTCCCTACCATTCTTTTCCGCTCCTGCTCACAACTCTCCTAGATAGAAAACAGCAACTTCAAAGCCCAGATACTGGAAAAAAAATTTACCCACTCTTACAGAGTCCTTCTTGTAATGTGAAATGATATAAATCCAGTTGGAAGAGAACCATTTTTGGAGCAGGCAAAGCTAACCTTCAGAAAGGGAAAGGAGACTCCGTTTCAGAGAGATGATGCTATGGTTTAAATGTTTTTGTTCCTTCAGAAATTATGTTGAAAGCTAATCCCTTCAGAATTTAGGTGTTGCTGATGTGATAGTATCAAGAAGTGAGGTCTTTAAGAAGTAATTTGGGGCCCTGGGGCCCAGCACAGTGGCTTACGCCTATAATTCTACCACTTTGGGAGGTCAAGAAAAGGATTGCTTGAGTCTAAGAGTTCAAGACTAGCCTAGGCAACACAGCAACTTCGTCTTGACAAAAATAAAAATACTTAGACGAGGTGGTACATGCCTACAGTCCTAGATACACTTGGGAGGCTGAGGCAGAAGGATTGCTGAGCTCTGGAGGTAGAGGCAGCAGTGAGCTGTGATCGTGCCACTGCCCTCCACCTCCAGCCTGGGTGACAGAGTGAGACCCAGACTCCAAAAAAAAAAAAATAAGAGTAATTTCATCATGTGGGTTGCTCTCATATTCATGAGATGGAAAACCTTTTGAAAGAGTCTTCACACAATACAGCATCCACCTACTTTGCTCTTCCAAGCATTTCTGCCATGTGGTGACACAGTATTCCACCCCTCTGGAAGATGGAGCCCTCACCAGATTGCAAATGCTGGTGCCTTGATCTTAGACTTCCAGGCTCTAGGACTATGAGAAATAAATTTATGTTCATTATCATTTACCCAGGGTGTGATGAAGCAGAATGGCACAAGAGTTCATCGAGCTACTCAGAATAATGCACAATTTAAAACTTTTGAATTGTTCTTTTCTAGAATTTTCTATTAATTACTTTCACACTGCAGTTGATTGTGGGTAACAGAAACTGTGGATAGGGGGTAGCTACTGTATTCTATTGTAGCATCAGAAAGTGAACTGTTATTTTCCTTGTTTCTTGACAGATTTTTTTCCCAATCCTAGTCCCTCACAAGGCCTAATGTTGTTTACTTCAGTTGGATTCAGTGAGACACCTTGCAGTATACCCCTCTTCTCTTTGGACCAGCCCTAGAAGCAATATATAACCATTGTCTTCCAAGTTTCTGTCACTTTATTGGGGGACAATACAACAGCCATAATGTTATGCTCAGACAACCTCAACTATGGTCACTCCCTTAGTCTTCAAAAAAAAAATCTCTGCCCCTCTCATCTCTTCTGTCACTGTCACCTAAATGGCACCACCTTCTCTCTTCTTATTCTGGGTCACTTTAACATAAACCCCTCAAGGGTTTAGGCTTTCTAAACCAAACCCCCACCCAAGAGAATTTTCTACTTTGTTTCTACTTTAACGCTGCAACTTAACTATGCTAAGGCATAGAAGTCAAAATGCAACTACCTTTTTTTTTTAGAATTGTCGAGGTAAAAATACAAAGAAAACAATATAATTTAGCATATCAACAAAATATGTTACCTTGATAGTTTTAAGTGTATATCTGCTACTTGCAAATGAAAAATTACTGACTAAGGGAAAAGAGTATTGAAAATACCTAATGGCAGTTTTCACTGCGTCATTACCAGAGCCAAGTCTGATGAATAAGGTGGTGTAATTCAGATGGGTAATTCAGTTTGGGGTCCAAAATGAGCTGTAACTCTAAAGTAATTAAATTGACATTATTAATGGCTTGCAAGCTGGCTCTTAAATCAATTCCAAACCACGGAAATAATTATATAGCTACCCAAAACTACTATGATCAACAGCTTTTATTTGCATATAAAATTGCTGGTGATATGTTTCTTTGCTTTTCAATAGTTTCAATGTGTCAAATTTCATTATTCAACAAATGTTTGTTGAATTCCTATGTGCCAGAAGCTATTCTAGCAACTAGAGATACTTTGATGAATAAACCATGCAAGCAAGCAAACAAACAAAAAATGCTTGCCCTCATAGAGCTTACATTCTCATGGATAGCAACAACAATAAACAAAATAAGTAAATTATTTATCATAGTGCATGTTGATGCGTGCCATTGAAAAAAATGATTCATGGCAAGTAGCAAGATTAGAAGAGGAACAGGTGATAAAGTCCTAAATAGAATGATCAGAGGATAGCTCACCAAGGTAACATTTGGGCAAAGACATACAAGAGGTGAGGATAAAAACCATAAAGGAACAGTGTTTTAGGAAGAGAGCAGTAAAAGCAAACATGTGCCGTATGTAGGGCAGTAAGAAGGCTAAGTGGATGGTGTCAAGAGGGCAAGGAAGAGTAGCAGGAAACAAGTTTAGGGAGCTAGAAGAGCATCTGCCCAGTAAGTCCTTGCAGACCATTATAAGGATTGGGGATTTTACTCTGGTGAGATGGGAAACTTTTGTAGGATTTGACATGATCTCACTTGTGTTTTAAAAGAATCATTATGGCTGCTGTATTAAAAATAGGCTAAAGAATGTGAAGAGTAGAAGTAGGGAAGCCAACCAGAAGAGAGATGATAGTGCGCTGGACCAACATGTTAAGCAGAAAGGTGATAAGGACTGGTCAAATTCAGGATGAAATTAGAAGGTAGAATAAAGCAGAATTTGCCACCAAATTAGATGTGAAATGGAATAGAAAGGGAGAAGCCAAGAAGGAGTAATGGAAATGATCTATAAGTCATTTACAGATGAGTTCGAGTTCACATCAAACATATTTGAAGTTAGAAGTTGGGAATTTCAGTTTTGAATGTAATAACTTTTCATGCTTGTTAGATAATCAGGTAATACTAGTCCAAAAAGTAACTTTTAGGAATCATGATTCTATAGTGCTATGGTTTTAATTTCATGTCTCAGATTTAGTGAAGATGCTAGCTAACTTACAGAATTGTGTCTGACAGTGATATAAATACTTTCTGTTCAATGGAAGACTATGGTTTATTATCCTGTAAGGCATTAATCTGTTTTGTATCTAACTCAGAAACTTTGTCTTAACATTTTGCAATGTAATTCTGACACTAAGTCTGGAGTTAGTGTAGACTTCACAGGTTGAGGGCACAGTCATCCACCAGATTCCTCTCACTTCAGACACTAGCTATGTGCTCCAAACTTTTCAGGCCATCCTTACTTCTGAACCAACTGGAGGTTCCTATCATCTTTAATAATCGCTAGAATGACCCACAGAACTCAGAAAACCGCTATGCTTATAATTACAGTTTATTCATAAAGGATAAAAATCAAGGTCATCCAAATGAAGAGACACATAGGATGTCCCAAACGCAAAACTTTTTTGTCCTCGGGATGCATCACCCTCCTGGCACATCGCTGCATATCATCAACCAGGGAGGCTCACCCAAATTTTGATGTTCAATGTTTTCATTAGGATTTTATTACATTGACATCATTGACCATAAACTCAATCCCTAGCTCCCTTCCACTCCCAGAAGTCAGACTTATTATATGACTCAAAGCTTCAACCTTCTAATCAGGTGGTTGGTGTTTCCAGAATGGCCAGCCAACATCCTGAAAATGTTCAAGAGTCTACCGTGGGTCACTTTGTGAGCCTAAATTCAGGTGGTGATTCCTGAGGCTCACCAGGAATAACAAACTCTCTTGCCATTCAGGAGATTATATAGGTTTATAAGGTCTCTCTCTCCGGAACCAGGGACAAAGAGCAGATGAATTTTTTTTAATTATACAACATGATCTTTTATTAAATTGCCTATAAGTACATACTCTTCAAATGTTCACCGAACTCATTTTAATATCTTACTTGTTCCTTCATTAACGGGTCTAATAAATATTGGACATGCATTCGTAATATATTTGCTTGAAAGTCATGATTCTACTTTTCTGAAAATTAAACTTTAGCAGTAGTATTAAGTGAGACAAACAACAGAACAAATTAAGAGGAGAGATGGTCAAGGAATGACTCTTAAAGAGTCCATATCAAGGTTTAAGAGGTAAAAAGCAACTAGCAAAAATTCAGGATGAAATTAGAAGCTAGAATCCAGCAAAATTAGGAATGCCTAATGACCCAGGAAGAAAATCAAGAGAGTATGTTCACCTGGAACCGACTCAAATAATTTAGTTCATAGAGACAAGTTCTCAGCTATGTCAAATGCCGGTGATAAATCTAGCTAAATTAAATCATTGGATTTAGCAACTTAATGGTCACTGGTCATCTTGACAAGAGCACTTTTGAAAATGGAGAAGTAAAGAGCATTTGGAGCAAGTTTAAGAGAATGATGAAACAATGGGACATTATCCAGCAATAAAAAGAAATTAAGTATTAACACACGCTACAAGGTGGATAAAACTTGAAAATGTTATGGTAACTGAAAGAAGTCAGACACAAAAAGATCACACATTGTGTGGCTCCATTTACATCAAATGTCCAGAATAAGTAAAAACATAGAAATAGAACACAGTCTAGTGTCTGTCATGGCCTGGGAAATGGGTAGCTACTTCATTAAGAAGGATCCAGAGTTTCTTTTGGGGCTGACAAAAATGTTTTTAGAACTAGATAGAAGTGGTAATTGCACAATATTCTGAGTGCGTTAAATGCCACTGAATTGTTCGTTTTAAAATAGCTGATTTACGTTATATGAATTTCATGTCGGCCGGGTTCGGTGGCTCAGCCTGTAATCCCATGCTTTGGGAGGCTGAGGTGAGTGGATTGCCTGAGCTCGCGGGTTCGAGACCCGCCTGGGCAACTTGGTGAGACCTCATCTCTACAATAAATCAAAATTAGCCGGGTGTGGTAGTGGGCGACTGTGGTTCCGGCTACTTGGAAGGCTGAGGCGGAAGGATCGCCGGAGCCCAGCAGGTCGAGGTTGCGGTGGCCGAGAGCGGCCACTGCACTCTGTCTGGGCGACAGAGTGAGAATCCCACTCAAAAAAAAAAAAAGAATCGCATGTCAATAGAAATAAAGAGAAGAGAATGGGTTAAGAGAAGTTAAAGAAAGTAAGTATAGACAATGTTTCTATAAGATTTTTTTTTTTTATAAAAGAAAAAATAATACTATAGTTAGAAGAGGATCTGGGGTCAAGCAGTTTTGTTTGTTTAATGGAGGAAATAGAGTATGTTTGTAAGCTGACAGAAATGACCTCACAGAAGGGAAAAATGGATGATACTGAAAAAAGAGGAGATAAAGAGTCATTATATTTTTCATATATTTTTTCATTAAAATACCAAAAAAAAAAGTTTGCCTTTAAAAATCCACTTATGTAATATTACACCAAATATTGCTGGTGTCTGTTCTTGACTAGGCCACTATCTTGTTCTGTGTCTTCATGAAGTCTCCCAAATCCTCAAAAATATAAAATGAAAGAATTGAACTAGATGATCCCTAAGCATCCTCTCAGTTCCAGAGTTCTATAATTCTCTAATATTCACTGATTTATTTTATTTTGAGATCTAAGAATAGCTTTATAAAGTCTACTTTCTCCACACTTTTATCACTGGATTTCCTCAAACTTCCTTTTAAAAAATTCAAAGCTGTACTGATTTATAGCAGATTAAATGAAAAGAACACACAAGATGAGTAAAGAACTTAAGACAAACTAGATGCAATTCGAGACATCTGGGTGGATTTACCACCACAGCTTAAAAACATCTGGGTGATGTTAGTACTCCAGTTCTGGAAATCATACATTCCTAAATCTGACATTACTTTGGAAGAGCAACTTGTATCCTTAAGCTGCAGTTGTCTCCTTTTGGCAAGAAAGCCTGATAAGCATAGGGAAGAGCACAAAAGAAAATAAAAATCAGAACATTTCTAGCATGCAATGGTGGAATATCTTCGTGCAAAAATCTAGGATCTAAATTTCAATCATATGTTTTCGAATTCTAGACTCAGGTATTTGAAAACCTACTGACACAGCAAACTCAACATGCCTGAACTAAAAACATTACATTTCCCACAGTTCGGTTCCATGTGATTTGCCAGTCTTCACTGTTCTCACCAGCAGCCAGGTTCAAAACTTAGGAATCATTTTTGACTCTCTTCTTCCTTAGGTCCATTTCCTACATCTAGTCATTTGTTAACGGCTATAGATTTCTATCTTATTTCTGATTCTCTTTTCACAGCATTACAGCTGCTCTCCTTGCTCACTCTATGTTCCCTGCATCCCAGACTGCTGTAAGTCTTTTTCTAAACATTCTGTCTGCTCTCCACATTCCAATTCATGCCATTTTGCCAATGAATCCTCTTGGTAGGCAAGATCAACTTTTGTAAGACAGTTCAAAAAGACTCACTGTCTCCAGTGAGATTCAGACCACAGGTGGAATTGAGCACAAATGCCTAGAGCTTAAAGACAAGTCTTCTTGAAATGTGACCTGATCCTTATTTCTAATACACCAGGATGGGCACCTTGACTTTCTGCAAAATGAGAGTACTCATATCCCAGCATAATGATGATAATAGTTCTTAAAATATGTTCTTGCCTCTTTTTCTCATATTTAGTGTAATTACCTATGTAGGCAAAAGCATCCATAATCAGGGAAAGAATCAAGATTACCACAGGAGAATTTTACAGAGGAAGAGTCACTGCTCAGTTTTGACCTCAAAGCTGGATGTGAAGACCTTAGAATCAGGCCCTTGCCCTGCCTTTGCCACACAAGAACCAGCATGGCATCGCTTTCCCCACTACTCACTTGCTAAATAACTTAAAACAAGACTCCTTTCAGAGAAAGCATGTGTTGTTGGAAGAGTATAATGTTCCTAAACAAACAGGTAAGACTGACAAAGATCAGCTCTAGAAACAGAAGGCAGCAAAATTGTCTGTTAAAGAGGTTCACTTTGTTATCTGCAGGACATATGATTTTACTATGTTGAATGTGCCCTATGGAATCTCCACTAAGTTCTACTTAAGCAACCAATGGTTTTGGAGTATTTTGGTTTTTTTAAGTGACATTTGAAGAGCTGCTGAAGGCGATGTTAATGTTGTCACACAATGAAATCAGTGATATTTTCTTCTGACAACCATATGCTTGGATTGCTGGAATTTGTCCTTGAAAGAAGGAAATAGCAGACTTCTAGAAGATCGTGTTAGGTACTAATATTGGTATATAATTTGTGTTTTATTGTTTAGTATTGCTTTGTAAATTAGCTGGGAAAATTACCTATTTTTTATAAAATGTTGAGATTTGATAAATACTGATGATTAGAAATATAAAAAGAATTGTTAATGTCATACTGGTTTAGAAGTCCTTAATTGTTCAAACGTAGATAAAATAAACTAGGGGGAGAGACTGTGAGATAACAATTTATGAGACCAAAAAAAAGGATTAGCATGCATAAAATACTATAAATGTAAGCATTTTCACACTTAGTCAAATTAATGTAAAAATTCTTAAAACAGGAAAAGAGAATAATGTAAAACTACAAAGGTCAATGATTATAAGCAAATTGTCTTTAGTTCCTTTGACCTATTACTGGCAATTCAAGGCAATTGAACTAGTCCAAGCTTTAAAAACAAAATAAAATTAAAAATATAAAACACTGTATGGCCTAAATTGTGCTTCCAATTTCTAACATCAACATAATACTTATTAAGTAATATTTTTTAAATATATTTTATCCTTAAAGAAACTCTGCGAACTAGCTTAGAAAGGTGTTATCTGCCCCATTTGGTAAAGAACTAAAGTGAAAGCAAGAGGGAGAGGCTGTGAGTCCCTCTGGAGTGGCAGGACAGGGAAGGGGGATGCAGGGATTCATTCCCCAGATTCATTCCCAGACTTGAATTATTGCCTTTGCTCATCTGAAAGGATCAAATTAATAAAATCATTTCTTTCTTTTCACTATCGTTATATAGACAGCCAAAAGACAAAATCTGAGATGTTTTTCAAGAGATTTTTATTTCCAATATAATCTGGTAACTGATAAAATATCAGTAAGAATTACTGACTGTGTCAAGGTTGCTGACAGCTAACATAACAGGCACCTTCATTCAGGATCATTTGGTGGTGGCTTATTTTTTCTTAGTGTGAAATTGTGGCGATAAGATGGATAAGGTCATTTAAAGATGGTGACATGTGGTATCCGTTAACAAATGCTGGGTCATATTTAAAACATGCTGAGAGCAGCACAGAGGCAGGAACAAAATGTTCGTAGTTCCTCAAGCCTAATATCTCTTCCACTGCATAGACCTCCATCAATTGGTTCTATTAGGTAAATTACTTCTGATCTTGATATCCCGGTAAAGGTAAATGTGATTTAAGAGTTTACTAGCATGGACATAGGGAAAAGAAAAAAAGTCCCCTGTGCAAAGAAGAATTTGTGAAACAATGACACAGAAAGCTTCAAATAATGTCCAGATGTTTGTGCTTTTGGTCACCTCTGTTGAAACAGCCCAAGGGAATAAGAGTTTTGTTCTCTATTAATTTGCTTGTTTTTTCCTCTTTAAATCTCAGTGCAGAAACTAATTCCTCTCTTTTGGCCCAAGTTCTCGCTAGGGAATTATCTATCTTTCCAATTAATATGTATTGATAACAGAATATAAGATGACAAAGGCTCAAAAAGACAGATATTCTCATATGCTGCAGTAGAGGTGTCAGTTCTAGCTTTCAGAAAGAATGTTTTCTGTGCTTTTTCAAGGGCCTTGAATATATCCATAAACTTTGTCCCAGCATTTCCACCTTTAAGAATTCACCTATAAAGATATAAGACATGTACACAATGGTTTCTATAAAGGACTTGTTATGATAACAATTGAAAACAATTTATGTCCCTTAACAGGAGTATAGTTAAATGATAATATACCTTTATAATGGAATAATATGCAGCCATTACAATCAGGTTTTCCAGGAGGCTCCTACCTCTTAAACAAGTTAGTCATGCATCACTTAATGATGGGGATATGTTCTGAGAAATGTGCCATTAAGTGATTTCGTCTTAGTGCAAACATCATACAGTGTACTTACACAAACCTAGATGGCATTACCTACTACACACCTAGTCTATAAGGTACAGTCAATTGCTCCTAGGTTACAAATCTATACAACTTGTTACAGTACAGAGTACAATAGGCAATTATAACACAATGGTAAGTATCTGTGTATATAAACATATCTAAACAGAAAAAAGGTACAGTAAAAATACAGCATTACATTTTATGGGACTGCTGTTATCTGTGGAGTTCGTTGTTGACCAAACTTCATTGTGCAGTACATGACTGTATATATATCTGGATTAAGAAAGAATATGAGATATTCTCCAGAAGGTAACAGGTTTAGATGAATCATGGAATTGTGGGTAGTTTAATCAATGTTTCAGAATAAACATGTATTACTTTTGTAATTCACATAAAATAAATAATTTTTAAAAATTATTGTTAGAGAATATATGGACTACATAATTTTCTAGATGATTTTGAAGAGAAGAGCCAGATACTAAATAGTCTATATAATTCTATTTTCATAAAATATATATGCTTTACTATAAAGAGAACAAGGATCGAAAAGAAACAATAAAATATAAACAGTGTCTGGGTTAAACAATACTGGTAATATTTATTACTTTGTATTTTCTGTATTTTCCAAACTTCCTAAAATTGATTTTTTCAATTATTCAATTTATGTTTCCGCAGCTTTATTAATATATAATCGGCAAATTAAATTTTTATTTATATATTTATGGTATATATTAATAAATGATTAAATAAAGCTAATTAACATATTATCTTCTCCCATATTTATTTTTTCATGGTGAGAACATTTAAGATCTAATCTCTTAGAAGTTTTTAGTATACATTTTTTTTTTTTTTGAGACACAGTCTCACTCTGTCACCCAGGCTAGAGTGCAGTGTCGTGCTCCTGGCCACCACAGCCTCGACCTGCTGGGCTCCGGTGATCCTTCTGCCTCAACCCTCCAAGTTGCTTGAACTACAGATACGTACTACCACACACAGCTAATTTTTTGATTTATTGTAGAGACAAGGTCTCACCATGTTGACCAGGCTGGTCTCAAACCTGCAGGCTCAGGCAATCCTCTCACCTTGGTCTACCAAAGTGCTGGGATTATAGGTTTGAGCCACCGCACCCAGAGTATACATTATTTTTAACTATAGTCACCATGCTATACATTAGATCTCCAAACCTTACTCATTTTGTCTAACTGAAACTTTGTACTCTTCAAATAAGATCTTCCCATTGCCCAAGCACCACAGCCCCTGGCAACCACCTTTCTACTCTCTCCTTCCATGAGTTCAATCTTTTTTAGAGTCTATGAGCAGTGACAATTAAATTTGTGAACTTGCCACTGTGCTTTTACATTTGCAGCACTGTACAAACAATCTTGTAAGGTTTCATAACCTCGGTATATCAGTGTCTCGCAGCTGTGTCCATGTTGATGTGTGGCAGTGTCTTGCTGAATGACGTTCATTATCGCTGCGTGTTTTTGTGTGCCATAGAAAGAATGTTGGAGCTTGAATTCAAGCAACAAACATTAAATTTCTTGTTAAATTTGGCAAGAATGGAAGTGAAATCAGAGACACGTTAGTCCAAGTTTATGGGGATAATGACATGAAGAAAACAGCAGTGTACAAATGGATTAAACATTTTTCTGAGGGGATAGAAAGTGTCACTGATAGAGGGCAGGATAACCAGTAATGAGCGGAACTGACAAAAAATTGTAAAAATTTGTCAGAATCATCAGCTGACTATGAGAAGCATAGAAGACCAAATAAATATCAATAAAGAAACAGTTACAAAAAATCTTAAGTGAAAATTTTGGCGTGAGACAGTTGTGTGTAAAATGGTCCTGAAGGAGCTCTTGCAAGAGTTCCAAAATGGCTCTAGGCTAGGCTCTGGTATCAGTGCATAGCTTCCCAAGGGGAGTACTTCAAAGATGACTGTAGCTGATATTCAGCAATATGGTATATAGCACTTTTTCTAGGATGAGTTTATGAACTTAATTGTCAAACTATGTAAAGATAGTAAGCTAGTTATATCACAGATGCAACTCCAAATTGAAAATCAAATTGAAAATCAGAAGTCAGTCTTCAGTGGCCTTTCCCTACCCCAGGAAATCTCTTCTTACTGTTGTAGATCAGGTGAGCCTAATAAGATAGGAGAGAGATGGCATGATGGGGTCACATGCTATAGAACAGAAACACTATGGATAGGAAACTCCCAGGTTTCCTTGGGTTAGCAAGAAACTGGGGGTGGAGATAGACCCTTAGGACTATTTTTTCCACATTTTTCTTACCTGAGTCCAAGCTCCCTGTTGTTTTCTTACCCTCTGGAACTGCTAGAAGAAAACTAAAAATCTCCATTACTTAAATATGCAGAGCAATTTAATTCCTTTTATCTCAACCTTGCCTTCTAGGACTATTCTCACAGCGTTGGCTAATATAACCCCAACACAAATCTCTAATTTACTCAGCCACGCAACAAACCTTGACAGCAAGTGCTTAATGTGTCCACGTGTTCCTGTTCTAGGAGCTAGAGATTCAGCAGTAAAGACAAAAATGCTCACCCTGTTGAGTTAGCATTCTAGTGGGAGAAATAGAAAATACGTTAAATAAATAAATATGTAGGATGCTATGGGGGGGAAGGAGCAGGGAAGAGAGAGGAAAAGGAGTTGCAATTTTATTTATTTATTTTTTTTGAGTTGGAGTCTCCCTCTTATGACCCAGGTTGGAGTGCAGTGGCACACTCATGTCCACTGAAGCCTCAGCTTGCTGAGCTTAGGCAATCCTTCCGCCTCAGCCTTGTAATTTTTAATCTAGGGGTCAGGGAGGACCTCAATGAGAACGGAACCATAGTGTAAAGGGATACGGAATATCCAACCAGATGATTAAACCTAACATTTCTGGCTTCTAAATGTCTACCTTAATCATTTTGATCCAATTTTAAAATGTCTTTTCGGGAAGAGTCAGGGATGTTTTATGAGCATCATCATTAATAAGATCACAAAACTATGCATCCCAGGCCCTGTTTACCACATGTAAAATAATTACATATATTTTTAATTTTTCTCAATTATCTTTTCTGTGTCATGTACATGCACTTTCTGGTGCCAGAGCCACATGGCTGTAACAATTGTAACTTTATAATTTAACATGATAGCATGTTTCAGGCCCTCTGGTACTTGAGGATATCAAATCAGGTGAGACATTTGTAGAAGAGGGTGAGATCTCTAGAGTTTTGGTAACCACATGTACTTTTTTTTTTTTTTTGAGTTGGAGTCTCACTCTGTCGCCCAGACTGGAGTGCAGCGGCCGCTTCCAGCCACCGCAGCCTCGACCTGCTGGGCTCCAGCGATCCTTCCACCTCAGCCTTCCGAGTAGCCGGAATTACAGGTGCGCACTACCACGCCCTGCTGATTTTTTGATTTATTGTAGACATGAGGTCTCGCCAAGTTGCCCAGGCGGGTCTCGAACCCGCAGGCTCAGGCAATCCACTCACCTCAGCCTCCCAAAGGCGCGGGACCTACAGGCTGAGCCACCGAGCCCAGCTCACATGTACTTTTATGGGAACCTTGTGTCCCATCTTACTAGTGCCTTCATTGAACCACAGCAACTAGTCTCTTTGCCTTTTTACTAAAACTCTATAATCAGCTCAAATGAGTCAAAACAAAACAAAACAAACTACACTTTCACATAATGCCATGGAAAAGAGATATTTAAGTAAGTATAAACTGAATGAAAGTTTCAAAGTCAGGGGATTTTTTTTAAAAATAGACTTTATTTTCTAGAGCACTTTTGAGTTCACAGCAAAATTAAGCAGAAGTTGCAGAAATTCCTTATATACCCTCTTCCTCCACACATGCATAACCTCTAGGGATCCTTTTTAATGTATCTTTTCACTCAGTAGTTTTAAAAAAAAAAATGTCCACAATTTAAACTGATACTTCTGGAAAGCAAATTTGTATTCATTTAAAGTAAAATGCCAACAGTAGTTACTTCTGGTTAGTGATTTTTAAATGCAATGATTTTTATTTTTTCATTTATATTTTTTACAACAATTGTATGTTACTTCTAAAATCAGGAAGAGAGTGGATATCTGAAATTTTATTTTAAATTTGGTTTAAATAATGAATGTCAGTGAAAAAGAGGAGAAATTCTTGCCCATGCTGATGCTTGGCACAGAAAAATTCAACTAAATATTACTGACTTTTGTGTTTTTGTTTTCTTCTTAAAGGATATTGCAAATGATCTCCAAAAATATGTGATTATAAATGCTTTGAGATTTTCTCTGTTTTAAACACAGCTGGGATCAGGCTTCAAACATAGGAAACAACAAGCAACATGAAATGAAGTCTGGCTTCCCTGACCACATTCTGTCCATAGAGTCATAAAAAATCAAGGAAGGAAAGAAGGTACTAATGAAATATGACTTTTGTGTGCTGTCCTTGATCATAATACCCCTCAAAACTGACTGATATTTTTATCTTTGCAAAATTGATTTTACAGAAATCTAGTGGATCAAATGTGCAGTGACTCAATTCATTTGATAAAATAAGTTGATCCAAACATGTCAGATGTTGTATTGTGTGGATGAGATACTTTTTTTCCTATATACCTAGAAATGTGACAAAATGTATCATGTTGTTTATTTGTACAGCAGCTTCTTTGACCAGATAAGGCACTGTAAAAATAAAATGGTAGAAGAAAAGATTCCCTTAATTAATCCTCTGAATTTACTAAAATCTAATGTGGGGGGAAAAGCCCTTTTTAAGGCTTCTAATTTGAAGAAGCCCTACAAGTTTACTTGCCTTAAGTTGAAAACTCCTGTTGATGTTGAGTATGGCCAGATCGCCCCTGCTCCACTAGGATGCAGTACACATGTCTTGATTATGGCACTCACCACTTCGGATAGGAATCACCTGTGCACTTACCTACTTGCCCCACAAGGTTGTGAGATCCTCAGACAGGAATCAAATCTTGGCCTTTGCACAGTGCCCAGGAACTACTTGGTCCTTAATCTTGATTTCACAGTGAGCTTCCCATTTGACCTCCTCACAAAAACAATAACATCAGCCAGCACTTGTTGACCACCTACTATTCTAGGCAGGTCTCATCATTATCTGTTGTCTGCATAGCAACCAGAAAAGTTAGGTCCTATGCCAGTTTTATAGATAAGCAAACTGAGGTCCAGAGCATTTATGTCGTTAGTCTAAGCATACACAGCTAGCACGAGTGGAAGGCCTAGAATCCTGTCCCAACCACATGTGACTCCAAACCCACATACATTTTGCACCACATCCTCTGCATCTCTGAAAGACAAGTAAGTGAGAAGTCTCAAAAGGAGAAGGAAGAGGGAGGCCATTTATCTCTACCTGCTGTTTTGAGCAAATCTAAGAGAACACACTTGGGACATCCTAAAACACATTAATGTAGGATTCATCTACCACTGCAGTGCTCTCTCCCTGTCCAAATTTCAATGCATCAAAAGCACAGAGGCCATTGCCCTTTCCTCCCCATTCCAGCCACATTTAGAAAGAGGTGAAACTGAAATGGAATAAGGTTAAATGGCATTTTAGAACAGGAGCTACAATCTCTTACTATTAAAGCACTTGAACAATTTTATTCTTTTTCTGTTTCCCTTTTAGGGAAATAACCAAAAAAAAGCTCCCCAAAATGGCATGTAAAACACACACTGAGGTTAATCAGAAGAATGTATAAAGGAAATATTTTTTCATTTTGTAGACCTTCCTGCTGCTTTCCTATATTTATGGTACATCTTATCAGAGAACGTGTCCTACAGAACATGTCAGAATTAGGGACACTGAGTTTTCAGCAACTTTTGGCTGCTTCTGGCTGTGCTTTGAGTTTGACCCAGGCAAATATAATATAGAGTGCAGACGTATGGTCCCCCTCCTTTGTTCAGGCTTTGGTGTGTTATCTCTTAGCTAGCGGAACGATCTTATGGTTTATTTGGCATGAGCTACATAAAGGACCTGAGTTATGTAAGGCTATTAAATCAGGACCTGCCTAGGTTTCTTTGGGAGGCTGTTAGCCTAGTTCATTCTGGGCAAATACAATTAAAGTCCTGGCTATTATTTACAGCAAATACCAGTAAAAATAACCTTAAGTTCCTGGGTTTATTAACATTGCTGCTGAAGGAGAAGGGGGAGGATCAATGTAGAACGTGTTCAGTGTTGCAACCTGCACTGATTAAAACCCTACTTGTCATATTCTATATCGTTGTACTGTAGTTATAGTAAATGTTCCTTGTAATGCATTTTCAAGTACAAAAATCGCTTCAGAAAAGAGCATTTAGAAAACTAATTCTATTGAAACCAATGAAGTGTTGACACATTGCCTGATGCAGATTTGTTTAAAGAAGCTTGTTTTAAGTTATAAAAGTATGGTCCTGGAGGCAAAAATCAGTGACTTCTCAGTCTAGTGACTGAGAGAACAGTGAAGCAGTATGTTCAGCCAGCACCCCTTCATTAATCCTTTCCCGTAATTCTAGCCTAGTCACCTTCTCCCTTGCCTGACTCTATAGAATTTCAGCGCTGCTGCCAGTCCAGGAACTTGCTCAGAAACCATTCATTACTCAGGCAAAGCATTTATAATGTTTTCTGATGTGTTGGTGAATAAGAACACAGTATAAATCTGGACTGAAGAGTACTTGTTTGTTTGTTTGGTTGCTTGTTTTTGTCATCTAGATTGCTCCTATGTGACGTGTTCCATAAGCATTAGAAATGAAATCACCGGGGGTTTTGACACCCTCTTCTTTCTAAAAGTAGCATCTGTGTCTAGCCCCAGGAAGAAAAAAAGATAGAGAATGTTTGCAACTGAAAAGAGAAGTACAGCATTAAGTAAAAAGCTGATTATTCACCTCAAACTAGGCCATTGGCGCCCACAGAAAACCCTCGGTGCCTGAAAACCTTCAGACCCTGCTGAAATCAAGCATAAAGGCAGGCATCTCTTACATTTTAAGCAGATTCACAGTATAACCAAATTAAGCAGTTTAGTGGTGACAGAATGTTAATGAATGACAAGAGTGATCAGCAAAGAAAGTTGGTTCAGATTTTGCGTAAGAAGCTGTGGCAAGGGAGACACATGCAGCAGCCATTGTTAGGTGAGAACTCCATGTTTCAGAGCTGCTTTACCCTGGGATGGTATTGAGGAGTATCCACAATGACTCATGTGGAAATGGAGACTCCTCGGGTAGCTGGAGACACACTTTCCTTTGTTCACATAGTTGGTGAGTTTATCAGATTTTCTGTGACGATTTGCATCCACGGGCATCTATCTAGAAACATGACTGAGTAATTCTTTTCCAAATTCTGTGCCTAGTATAACCAGGAAGGACATTCCATAGGTGTTTTGTCTTTAATTGAGGTGAAATTTGTGTAACATAAAATAAATCATTTTAAAGTGAACAATTCAGTGGCATTAGTATAATCAGAATGTTGTACAACTATCACCTCTACCTAGTAACAAAATATTTTCCTCCACACAAAAAGAAATGCCATACCCATTACTTCTCATTTCTCCCTCCCTCCGTCCAAGCTCTAGAAACCACCAATCTGCATTCTGTTCCTGTGTGTTTACCTATTCTGGATATTTCACATCAATGGAATCATATAACATGTAACCTTTTGTGTCTGGCATCTTTCACTTAGCATAATGTTTTCAAGTTTCCTCCATGTTATAGCTTTTATCTGTACTTCATTTCTTCCTATGGTTGAATAATATTACATTGTAAGGATATACCAATAGTTGTTTATCAATGAATGCATTAATGGACATTTGGACTGTTTTCATCTTTTGGCTACTGTGAATAGTACTGTTATGAACATGCATGTGCATGTAGTAGTTTGAGTAACTGTTTTCAATTCCTCTGGATAATATACCTAGGATTAGAATTGCTGGGTCCTATGGCAATTCTATGGTTAACATGTTGAGAAACCACCAAATTGTTTCCACAGCAGCTGAACCATTTTACATTCCCATTAGCAACATATGAGAGTTTCCATTTCTTCACATCCTCACCAAAGCTTGTTATTTCTCTCTGTTTTTTTTTGAGTTGGAATCTCACTCTGTCGCCCAGACTGGAGAGCAGTGGCCACTCCCAGCCACCGCAGCCTCGACCTGCTGGGCTCCGGCGATCCTTCCGCCTCAGCCTTCCAAGCAGCTGGAACTACAGGTGTGCGCTATCACGCCCGGCTAAGTTTTTGATTTATTGTAGAGATGAGGTCTCGCCAAGTTGCCCAGGCGGGTCTTGAACCTGCGGACTCAGGCAATCCATTCACCTCAGCCTCCCTCTTACTGGGTAAGATGTGGTACCTAATTATGGGTTTGATTTGCATTTCCGTAATGACTAATGATGCTGAGTATTTTTCATATGCTTGTTGACCATGTGTATATCTTATTTGGATGTGTGTGTGTGTATTCTTTATTCACTTTTAGAAATTAGGTTGTCTTTTTGTTGTTGAATTGTATGCCATCTGATTTTAGGTGTTTCAGGGGCACAGATAACCACATCCACTTGCCCCGAGGAGTACAAGGAAAAAAATAATCAGAAACTGTGTTTATTATAAATGTCAAGTTTTCTATTCTAAAAAACTACTCTGACATAAGCACAATGGTAAGATAAAGAAAGCATAGACTTTTGATACAGAGGCAGAGTGCTCCTCCACTTCCTGCCTATGTGATCTTAAATAAGTGACTTACCTTCTCTGAATCTCAATTTCCTTATCTGTAAGCTAGCATTAACAAAGCCTACATCATAAGGTGATTGTAAGAATTAGAGTAAATTAAATTAACATTAAATTTGTGACCCCTAGAAGCCACTCTACAAATATAATTTTTGTTCTTCTTTATACAGTAAATATGGTCACATGGAAATTTCCATGAAAACCAAAAGTCACTGTTTAAATCTGTAAGAAATGTGCTTCTTAAGAGGATTTTATGATGAATTCAATTCTGCATAGAAGTGTCTTTTTATAATTAACCTTCTGACTTTTCTGTTATATAAATCTTTACTCATGTACAGTACACATCAGGCTCTTTCATCTGAAGCTAAGAGGAAGATGAAGGTGCAAGGCTGGCTTTGGGAAGAATGTTGAAACAGAGTATGGTTTTGGCATTCCCCATATTCTTTCTATACACCTTCCCTACCACCCAGGGCCCTTCTCCTCGTGCTTTCATGCCCGTCACACCGGAGCTGCCTTAGGCACCCACCCATTCTTCTCTCCAAGCCAATCTTCCAATTCTGTAAAGTGCTCTAGGCTCAAAGGTATGCTATTCCCAATCAACACTGCCAACTCCTCAGCACCCTCTGATAAGTGAATTCCAAAGAGTCCCTTAAACTTCAAAAAGGTATCTTCATTATGGAAATACCAGATTTAGTAACTCAAATAATTGGTCAATTTATGGAATATCGGCAATACATTCTTTAAAACAAAAGGAATCCTGCATGAGCAGACCAACTTTCTCAGAGTGTTTCTTGGATTACTGGCCTTAAGCCATGACGCTTTGTCCAGTTTCCTCACTTTCTTCCCTTCTGAGTCCAAGTTCTCCAAGAAGCTCCAATTTCTTCTTGAAGAATCTCACAACATCACCAGTGCGTGTGGTGAGAGTTACAGTAAGACAGGTCCAGTGGGGCCATTGCATTGAAAAATCTTTGTATCTTTCAGATAACTATAAACTTAAAACAGCTGCTATTGATTTTGGATGACCTAAGATTTATAATTACCCTCCTCACCCAAAGAAATTTGGGGGTGCCCATCTTTATAATTTTTAAAATCTTTGTTCTTTTTTGCATCTACCTCCTTTCAGAAAGTCTAGATCGTAACTGTTATGGTTTCATGTTGCAACTAAGGAAACTGAGACCTAAAAATCTTTAAAAATTCATGCAAAGAGATTTAGCTAGTAAGTAGCAGAGCCAAAATTCCAACTCAGATCTATCTCCTTCTAGAGCCTGAACCCATAACCACTACACACTATACCACCTCAATCAATCAAAAACCCAATTAATGGGGTTTTTTTCCTTTCTTTTTCTTTCAGGGCTATTGTATTTTATATATATATACAGAGAGAGAGAGAGTTTAAATAATTGGCTCACACAATCATAGAGATTTGGTGAGTCCAAAATCTGATGGCGTAGGAGCAGGCTAGAAAAGAATTACAGTTCAAGTCCATAGGCCATCCTGTGACAGAATTCTTTCTTGCTCAGAGTAGGTCAGTCTTTATCCTGTTAAAGTTTTCAACTGATTAGAGAAGGCCACATTGTGGTGGGGTAATCTGCTTTACTGAAGATCCACAGATTTAAATTGTAATCTCATCCCAAAAAAACACCTTCATGGAAGCATCCAGAATAATGTTTGGCCAAGTATCTGGGCACCGTAGTCCAGTCAATTTGACACATAAAATTAACTATTATACTCCCCTCTGTACCATCATCCAAAAGTTCAGAGTCACACAAAATCTGATTTCCCTGATGTGAATTCAGTGTTCTTTAACTCACATCACATGTGTGCAAACCATGGTTCACTCACCTATTTATTTGCCCCAAAGCTATCCATGGAGCAGCAGCTCTTGGGTGACTTTTTGAGTGGACAGTTAAATTTTACTCATGAACCCAACAATTTAAGCTATATTACAGGAATCCCATTCTCTCTTGTGTACCCACATTTGCCTGACCAATGAAACCCTCTCAGATTTCCTCTGAGGCAAAGAGGCAAATGCTTTGGTTAATTGGAGTGGTCAAGTCTCAGTTTGAGAGAGACATGTTTTCTTGGCCCACAGTTTAGGGTTTCATGCTGATCTGGTTGACACAGTTCAGATCAGCTTGACCCACCACTGCAGTAGTTGTCCTTTGATCTGGAGTCTAGTTTGTAATTTGACCCATTCAGATGGCTTCCCTATAATGGTCAAGCAAGACAAAACCAAATCAGCCCATTTATCTTAATGGGTTTCTTTTTTTCCTTTCTTTCTTTCTCTTTTTCTTTCTTTCTTCTTTCTTCTTCTTCTTCTTCTTCTTCTTTTTTTTTAAGACATGAAACCTTGCCGATCTTTTGTTCAGAAGAAAAAGAAATCTGTGTATCTGATGGGCTTTGAAATACCATCTGGTGTTTAATGTTATGGTGCTCTGTTCTCACAGTGGTGTGCTGAATCATATCTTAAAAGTTCAACAACCATTCAGTCACAGTCACCATTCAGTATACTGTGTCATTATCAAAGATTTTGCATTTACAAAATGCTACCTGAAAACAAAGCACACTCACAGGCCGTTTTTCCTGAAGCTGGCTCTGCTGCTTGAGATGGATGTTCTAGTGTGAAGTCTGTTTGTCTGACATTTGTCACTGCCCTTTGGAGATGCAGCAGAACTTTTAACCCTGAAAATTGCTGGTTGAATTATATAATCTTATGTGACAAAAGAAGCACAACAGCATTCTTACCCTAAGATATAAGTCCGGGCATGCATTACTTTTCTTTTACAAACACCCATATATTGGCAATGAATGTGTGAACAGATAAACTTCATTTTAATCATTAAATATGTGCCAAGAAAGTTGAATATTCACAGATACTAAGTGTTAAATGCAAAAGGAAAACACACCAGTGAAATAAATCCTGTGACACATTATTTTGCTTCAGAGGAGGAAAAAAACATTTTACAAGAGAATACTCATTCCAGAATGTACCGTTTGGCAGGTAAGAATATTTTTTAAGAACACACACCTGTATTTAGTACAGTTTCACAGGTTTAAGCAGCATTATTGAATGTCTGGAGGAAACTTGTGCTTACTGCTTTTAAAGTAACAATGTATAGAATAACAATGTGGCTCTCTCTTTTCACTTAATAATGATCAGGACTACTTGTATGAAACACACAGTACCGTGCTTTATGCAATAGTCATAAACAACCTCTCCTAAAATGCATTTTTGCTTTTATACTTCAGTGAACGGCTCTGTTTGAGTAAATGATCCATCCTTGAATCGTGTATACAGAGAGAAGATCAGCGTCAGATTGTTGTTTTAATAAACTGGAAGTCTGCCAACATTCTCTGGGAAGAGGACGAGGACATTAATGCTAGCATGCAATCTAGCCCGTGTTTGGACTTAAGACAGAATTTAATCTTCTTGCCTCCTTCCCTTCCTCCCCTCCCCCTTTCCAGTCCTTTCTTCCCTTGATACACAGTCTCTTTTCATGAAGCCAACTCAAGCTATCTTAAACAGCATGAACTAATAAAGGATGGCATTTTTAAAAGGGGAGGCATTCACAAACGTTGGAATGTGGAACATTTAAAATTCTTTCTACGGTACTTAGTTGAAGAGAGTGGTGATTAATGAGTTTATGCTATCTATCAAAATGCTTCCATCACACTGCTGATGTGACACAGGATTTATGGTAATGAAAAACCTGCAATCCATCCCTGGTATCTAAATCTATCAGCTCCACATTCATACAAAAAGCACTAAATGATATATTTGTAGCTATCTGAAAGCAAGATCATTTTTAAGAGATTATGTACTGCCAAAAGGGAACATTCTTAAAATGTAGGAAAGGAAACGATTTCCTTTCCAACCTATTGCTCTAGCAAGCATCATACTACGAATATCAGTCTCTTCCTGGAAAAAAGAAATACTGAGCAGATGATGATCACATGATTAGGCTAGTAATGCTCAGTGAATTTCCTGTAATTTTCTTGGAACTCTTTTGTAGTACATTTGCTAAGAGTCATACAGATTCTCATTTGGAGAATTTGTAATTGTTCTTTGTGCTATGCATCTAAGAAAGGCAATCCAGTAGGACCTTGGAAAAACTCACTTCCATCTGCAAGCCAAAAGAATTCCAAATAGCCCAATAAAAAGCTTCATCCATTCTCACCAACTGGAGGAAAACATATGCACCTCCCATACCTCCCTTGTCATTAGGTAGATATTCCTATTTCTGTAAGATCTAAGACAAAGTATCTCAACACAACGAAGTTAATTAGCTGTGGAGGTGTGTTAAAGAAATTTGTGTCTGCAAATAGTGAAGATTCTGCCTTTACCATTGATTTAGTTTAAAAAAAATTGGGGGGGACCAGATCGAGTATGCATTTGTAAAAATATCAGTCTCCATTACTTACACTCTGAAATGATTTGATGAGTGGGAAAAAAGGACTTATATGCAGAAGAAGCAGAAATTTTTATATAACCTTAAAGAATATAATCATGTATTGTGTATGCCCTAGTGGGGGAGGTGGAAAAACCACTGCTCTTGGCATCACCAGGACCATCTCTGTTCTGACTCTGTGGGTAGTCATTTTTGTCAGGGTCATCTACATGTCAGACATTTGGATGCCTACATTTTAAGTTAATCCATTTCTGTGTGCTTTGGAAAGCAGACAAAGAACCCTGTAGTGAAATATTTTTCTTAAGGCAGAATTTCTACCTCCAGAGTGCAGACACCAGCTTAGTGTGTTTCAGAAACAGCACAGCCTTGTATTGCTTTGCCATTTGCCCACCGCTTTTGCTACTTCTGCCTTGGAGAGATGCAAAGGACTGAGAAACACAGTTAAAGAGAAAGGAATTCCAGAAGCTAGGGAAGGCAAGTGGTAACAAGTCCGGGTGTGCTTACTTTGTTATATAGGTTTGAAGGGGTTGGGGAGTCTTGTTAAAACCACAAAAACTTCCTGTGCATCAGATAGGTTTCCCTCTCCCTCCTCCCATTACCAACACTGCAGAAAATGCCATCTATCAAAATGCTTTTAAAAGCAGTCCCTGATGATGCTGGAATGAAAAGGCTGTCATGACAACTGTGAGGTAGAAGAAGCCTCTTCCACCCAGATGTCTGTCAGAGTGGGCTTTAGAGACCCCTTAGATTAACAGGGTCATGCCAAGAACATGGTTCCCAGTTGAGAGGGTCTCTTACCGTACCCTTCCCCCAACGCACCTCCAGATGCCCTCAAGGCTTGACCCTTCGGGTCAAAGTCACGGAAGGGGAAATGTCATTTCCTGTTGATTATGCCAGTAATGTCTTTTGCCTGGTCTCTGTTTCTGGTCCTTTTGGTCTTACTCTGACCCAACCCAAACATCATCTTCAATACTCTGAAGTGACCCAAGCTAAGGAAAGAAATGATGATGCATTTTCAAATTTTAAAGCCACTTTTCCAACTTACATTGCGATTAATTTCAGTTTTGAATAAATAATATAATGTCGGGTACCTGCATAATGAACATTTGTATACCTTACCCTGAATTGTACCTCACATCTCTAAAATAAGTAAATAAATAAATAATAATAATAATATAATGTCAACCTGATTGTCCCCAATATATTAGCTGCTCCACTAGCGCTCATTATTAAAATGTAATTAATTGTTTGTTGTTTGTTTGTTTGTTTTGTTTTTGCTAGCTTGACAAGAAAATTGTGAAGGTATTGCTGTCTTTTCGAAGACAGGCTATTTTTCTTATTACCAGGGAGAAGAAAGAAAAAAATTATATTTGTTGAGTAATAGTAAGAAGAAAGGAAGAAATGCTTATAAGAAAACATCTTTAATTGCTTAAATGTAATAGGACAAGGAGAATTAACAAAGAGGACACACATTTTAAGCAAAAACACCATGAAACATTTGTTCCTCAAGTAGTTACAAAGAATATAAACTAATTAAGCCATAGAAATAACTGGAAGGAAAAAAATTGCACTCAGAATTTATCAGCGTTTGGAGAATTTCTCCCTGCTACCACACACATGAAGAACTCTTCAGCTACCACTAACAGGTATCTTGCACCTGCAATCCCAGTGTTTTGGGAGGCTACAGTGGGAGAATCACTTGTAGCCAGGAGTTCGAAACCAACCTGGGCAGCATGGTGAAAGCCCGCCTCTACAAAAATTAAAAATAAACTTTAAAAAAAATTTTTTTAAAGAATTCTTCTGTTGCCTGACAAAAGGTAGAGAAATAGTCCCAAGATTAGTAATAATGCTATGGCCAGCCACATTGAACCCTGAGGCAAAAGGAAAAATGTGTAATACCAGTGTGTTTTTATTTAAAATCCTGACATTTTGTTCAGCATTGGGTTTTTTTGCATTAATTCTGGTGTTTGTTTAGAAACAAGAACTTGTTATGCTGTCCAGGTTGGTCTTGAACTCTTGGGCTCAAGCAATCCTTCCCCCTTGGCCTCCCAAAGTGCTGGGATTACAAGTGTGAGCCACTACACCCAGGCTAATGTTGTTTTTTTTAAAAGCATTGGATTCAAATATTTATCTTGAGTACTGAATTTCTGGCACCTCTCTAAATTTTGCACTTGAGGCAAGTACCTGACCAGCCTCTTGTACTTGGACCTAATCCCCATACTTCTGTGAAGAAAAAATAAAACAAAACAGAAAATAGAGGCACTGTCATCAAATGATTTTCTTAAACTTAACAAGTTCAGATAGACGTAAGAACTGAAGATTGTTTTTGTTTTTCTTTCAAGCTGAGGTCTCACTCTTTTTCCCAGTCTGGAATGCAATGGCATGATCATGGTTTACTTCAACCTCAACCTCCTGGGCTCAGATGATCCTTCTGCCTCAGCCTCCCAAGTAGCATGCCACCATATCCAGTTAAATTTTTTTTTTTTTTTTTTTTTGAGTTGGAGTCTCACTCTGTCGCCCAGACTGGAGTGCAGTGGCCGCTCCTGGCCACCACAGCCTCGACCTGCTGGGCTCTGGCGATCCTTCTGCCTCAGCCTTCCAAGTAGCTGGAACTACAGGCGTGTGCTACCACGCCCAGCTAATTTTTTTATTTATCGTAGAGATGAGGTCTTGCCAAGTTGCCAAGGCGGGTCTCGAGCCCGCAGGCTCAGGCAGTCCACTCACCTCAGCCTCCCAAAGGCGCGGGATTACAGGCTGAGCCACGAAGCCCAGCCCCAGTTAATTTTTTTGTCTATTTTTTAAAAATTTTATGGAGACGGAGTCTTGCTATGTTGCCTAGGCGGCTCCCAAACTCCCAGATTCAAGCAATCCTCTCACTTTGGCCATCCAAAGTACTAGGATTACAGATATGAGTCACCGCTTCTAGCCAAGATTCTTTTTTTTTTTTTTTTTTTTTTTGATTTGGAGTCTCACTCTGTTGCCCAGGTTGGAGTGCAGTGGCACACTCAGGGCCACCACAGCGTTGACTGCTTGGGCTCTGGCAATCCTTCCGCCTCAACCTTCCAAGCAGCTGGAACTATAGGTACGTGCTACCAAGCCCGGCTAATTTTTAATTTATTATAGACATGAGGTTTTGCCAAGTGGGGCTGATCTCAAACCCACAGGCTCAGGCAATTCACTCGCCTCGGCCTCCCAAAGTGCTGGGATTACAGGCTGAGCCACCAAACCTGGCCAAGATTCATTTTTAATTGTTGCAATCATCAACACTCGTTTTCTAAAACACATGCCAAAGTTCTTAGGAGTTAAAACATTTTGTGTAAATTAGGTGACATACAGTCATAAGCCGCATAATGACCTTTCAGTCAATAGGAGACCACATATACCACAGTGGTTCCTCCACTATAATATAGCTAAAAATCCCTATGACCAAGTGATGTCATAGCCATCATAACGTCTTAGCAAAATGCATTACTCATGTGTTTGTGGTGATGCTGACTTCAACAAGCTTATTGCACTGCCAGTCGTATAAAAGTACAGCACATACCATTATGGATGTGCATAATACTTGATAAGAAACAACTGCTACTGATTTATATATTTACTATGCTATACTGCTATTATTATTTTAGCGTTTACTCCTTCTACTTATTAAAAAATAAAAGTAACAACAAAACAGCCTTAGGCTGGTCCTTTGATAGATATTCTAGAAGAAGGCATTGTTATCATAGCAGATAACAGCTCCTCACCATGGTGCTATTGCCCCAGAGTACTTTCCAGTGGGACAAGATGTGGAGGTAGAAGACAGTGCTATTGATGATCTTGACTCTGTGTAGGCCTAGGCCAACGTGTCGGTTGTTGTCTTCATGTTGTTTGTTTTTTTTTTGAGTTGGAATCTCATTCTGTCGCCCAGACTGGAGTGCAGTGGCCGCTCCCGGCCACCGCAGCCTCGACCTGCAAGCTCCGGCGATCCTTCCGCCTCAGCCTTCCAAGTAACTGGAATTACAGGCACGCACTACCACGCCCGGCTAGTTGTCTTCGTTTTTAACAGCAGGGTTTAAAAGCAAAATATAAAAAATGCTTAAAGTAGAAAAAAACATAAAATAAGGACATACAAAAGACAATATTTTTGTACAGCTTTTTTTTTTTTAACAAAAGAATCACAAAGTTTTAAAAATTAAAAGACTGCTGGGCTTGGTGGCTCAGCCTGTAATCCCATGCCTTTGGGAGGCTGAGGTGAATGGATTGCCTGAGCCTGCAGGTTCAAGACTCGCCTGGGCAGGCGAGACCTCATCTCTACAATAAATCAAAAAATTAGCCGGGTGTGGTAGTGCACGCCTGTAGTTCCAGCTACGTGGAAGGCTGAGGCGGAAGAATTGTCGGAGCCCAGCAGGTCGAGGCTGCGGTGGCCGGGAGCGGCCACTGCACTCCAGTCTGGGTGACAGAGTGAGACTCCAACTCAAAAAAAAAAAGAAAAATGAAAAGACTTACAAAGTTAAAAAAATTACAGTACGCTAAGGCTAATTTATTAATTAGAAAAAAATTTAATAAATATAGTGTAGCTTAAGTGTATAGTGTTTACATTATCTACAGCAGTGTAAAGTAACGTCCTGGCCTTCACATTTACTCACCACTCACTAACTCAGCAGAGCAACTTCCTGCGAGCTCCATTTATAGTAAGTACTCTATATAGAGATGAATTTTTTTTTCACTCCTTTATACCATATTTTTGCTGTACCTTTTCTATGTTTCGATACACAGATACAAACCACTGTGTTCCTATTGCCTACAGTATTCAGTACAGTAACATGCTGTACAGCCTTGTAACCTAGGAGCAATATTGGTCATACCATACAGCTCTGATGTGTAGTAGGCTAAACCATCTATATTTGTTTAAGTAGACGGTATGATGTTTGCACCATGACAAAATTGCCTAACAATGCATTTTTCAGAGCCTGTCCCCATCGTTAAGAAGACCATGACTAAAATTAGCCGGGTGTGGTAGCGTGTGTCTATAGTTCCAGCTACCTGGAAGGTTGAGGCAGAAGGATCGCCGAAGCCCAGCAGTCGATGCTGGGGCCCTGAGCATGCCACTGCACTCCAGCCTCAGCGACGGAGTGAGACTCCAACTCAAAATAATAGCAGAGCCGGACTCAGTGGCTCAGCCTGTAATCCCGCGCCTTTGGGAGGCTGAGCTGAGTGGATTGCCTGAGCCCGCGGGTTCGAGACCCGCCTGGGCAGCGAGACCTCATCTCTACAATAAATAAAAAAATCAGCTGGGCGTGGTAGCGCATGCCTGTAATTCCGGCTACTTGGAAGGCTGAGGTGGAAGGATCGCCGGAGCCCAGCAGGTCGAGGCTGCGGTGGCCGGGAGCGGCCACTGCACTCCAGTCTGGGCGACAGAGTGAGACTTCAACTCAAAAAAAAAAAAATAATAATAATAATAGCAATAATAATATGACTATATTTTG
This sequence comes from Carlito syrichta, assembly GCF_000164805.1. NCBI lineage: Eukaryota > Metazoa > Chordata > Mammalia > Primates > Tarsiidae > Carlito > Carlito syrichta. The sequence continues at coordinate 184,910 of NW_007246458.1, forward strand.
AGATGATATCTGAAAATTTTTCTTTTCTACCTCTTCCTTGTTGCCAGGAGCACTCCACCTATTTAGCCTGTGACATTCATTGCCTCACAGGGAGGAACATGCCTCAGAACAAAGAAGTAAATTAAGCGGCTGGATATATTTTGTAAATATATCGCAGAGATAGTCTAAAAATCTGCAGTCCTCCATTGCAACAGCCAAGTGACTGAGAGGGGAGAGATTTTTCTCAATCCTAAAAGTTTATGCTTTTTAAATCAAGAAACACTAAATCATATTGTTTGCACCCTAAATCACACAATGGAAAGAATGTGGGATGCCATAAGAACCTACCATTTTCCCACCTGAAATTAAATTAGAGTTCAATCTGAAAAATGGTGAAAGAGGAAACTTAGTAATGTGATAAAAGTTTAGAGATCTGGTCTGGCGTGGTGACTCAAGCCTGTAATTCCAGCACTTTGGGAGACTGAGGTAAGAGAATTGCCTGAGTCCAGGGGTGTGAGATCAGCCTGGGCAACTTGGTGAGATCTTGTCTCTACAATAAATCAAAAAACAAGCCAAGTGTGGTGGCACTCTCCTGTAGTTCCAGCTACTTAGAAGGTTGAGGTGGAAGGATCACCTGAACCCAGCAGGTCAAGGCTGCAGTGGCCATGAGTGTGCCACTGCACTCCAACCTGGGTGACAGTGAGACTCTGACTCAAAAAAATAATAAGTTTGGAGATCAGAAGTTCCCTGAGAATGGGTCCTGTACCTGCCCCTCCTAACAGATCAAAACCTTACACAAGTATAAAAATGCCTGGATTATACCAGAACACCAGAAACAAAGTATTTTCTAATTTAAGAGATTTTACGTTACAAACTAAAATTCACAATTATAGCAGTTCACAGGACTCAATGTGCAGAAATGAAAGTTCCTTTTTCTATAACTAAACTGACTCAAATTTTGGACCCTTCATTTTTATGATGGAAAATTTAACCTTGTCAAGGTAAATTCGGCCACATCTTACTTAGAACATGTTTTATTGGTTACAAATTTTTCCCAGTTCGATACTCTAAAACTCTTTTCTTTTGATTCCTCTGAAATGTAATAATATGTTAACAAACACCTAACATAGCACTTTTACCTGCTAAGTATAAATTGACTCAATCTTTACATCAACCTTGTGAGAAATACAGTATTACTATCTCTGCTTCACAGGTCTAGAGATTGGTAGAGAGTTGTCAAGTTACAGAAGGCCATACAGCAAATAAGTGGCAGAGTTGAGATTCAGAACATTTTTTTGCCATGGTCCCCAAGTGATAAAAATGCAATAACTGAGGGGCAGTACTGGTAGATGGGCTCAAGAGAGACTTCACAGAGTTATCCTCCATGTCAGCATGAAGCTCTGAATCCTTGGAGAGGAGCTCATAAATGGAAGGGAATAGGCAGATGGTCCCACAAGAGCCTAGTAGTTGAGCTGACAAAGACTGAGACCATGCTATGGGAGAAGGCATGACAATAGAAGCAAGAGAGGAATGAACTAAATCTGGATAAAACGCAAAGACTACATATAAAACTCCAAGGAAAGACCCCATAGAGAACCCAGAGAACTTAGAAAGCACAGGTGAGGGGCACCTACTCTAGAGACTCCTTGGTCAGTACGCCAGCTCTGCTGCTTTGGGCCAATGTGGCTTCTCTGTGCCTCAATTTCTGCACATATAAAGCAGAGATAATAATAGAGTTTACCCATATAACTGAATGAAATAGTTTATATAAAGGATTTCAAATATTACATGGTGGCTATAAGTACTATTTTAAGTGTTTACTACTACATTGTTACTCCTAAGAGGAATGAAGGAAAAACAGTATGAGAATTCCGAATTAATTGAAATTTACAACAAATGAAAATATACTTTAAGCTCAAAATGACTGGATTTATGAGTTTATGTTTTCTGAGAAAATAAGTCAAGTTTGATTTTTTTTGGTCCAGTAAAATGAAGATAGCATCTCTCTCCAGGGCAAAGTCAGGCAGACTTATTGCTTATTAGAAAGATTCAGGTCCTCTGACCTCAAAATTCCTCCTCTGTAACAAAACCCACTGTGAGTGTAGATACCCTCTCTGCTTCTTTGTGTAGCCCTGTAGAAATCAGGGCTTAGGGAAGTAGAGTAAATGCTGATACTCTGGCTACTGCTGTTGCTGTGGCTAATAAATGGTTCTTTGCCTAACCCAAGAGTCTCATATGATGGGCTAATGTGCCAGCTTGCAAGGAAGGCAAAATCTCTGAATTTTCACATCCTCTTTAGTATATTATCGATAGTCTAAATAAATCAAATTATTTAATGCTATGACTTTTTTTTTTTTTGGAGTAGGAGTCTCACTCTGTCACCCAGGCTGGAGTGCAGTGGCATGCTCACGGCCACCACAGCCTTTGACCTGCTGGGTTCAGGTGACCCTGCCACCTCAGCCTTCCAAGTAGCCAGAACTACAGGTATACACCACCACACTCAGCTAATTTTTGGATTTATTGTAGTGATGAGGTCTTGTCAAGTTGCCCAGGCTGGTCTCAAGCCCATGGGCTCTGGCAATCCTCTCACCCTGGCCTCACAAAGTGCTGGGATTATAAACGTGAGCCACCTTGCCCAGCCTGCCATATAATTTAATATGGTCATAAGAATACTAACTTTTTTACTTTTATAAGCTCTTTAGTGTTTTGTTTTGTTTCAGGCTATCTAATATATATGCTTATTTGCCCAAAATGTCTTTTTTTAAAAAGGAAAATACATATCTATGTTTAAGCAAAAATTAAAGGTTTATGCTACTGACCAGAGATGCCCAAATGTGGTACATTTTGAACCCATTCACAGTCCAAGGACATATAATTACCCAAAATAAGGACATTGCAGAATACAGATTTTCAAAAAGTATAAATTCCATTTATCCATCTGCTACATTCAGATGAGATCATGGAATCAAAATAAAATAATATTTCAAACCCAAGTTCAAGAAATATGAATAAATAAATAATTAAACTAATACAAATAAATAAACATAAAAAATCAAAAAAGTAACAACAGGAAATGGTGACTTCTGAACAGTTATAACATCTACCATTTTATTATTTCTGCTTTAAAACATTCAGTTGGGTTACATTTTTAAGACTCTTTAAAGGAACAGAAAACTGAAAAACAATCAACTGATATTTCTTCTAAAAGCATACAAGGAGATCACCAAAGCAAACATACAGGACATGCATTCACACCCCTACAAACAATGAAGGCAGTCAGTGTTTTTCTCTAGCTCTACCCAAGCCTGCCCATTCTGGAATAACATGTTTCTGCCATCTGCCATATTGTGAATGACTTGTAGAAACTGACATCTAAAATAACTTGATGGGGTAATTAAACCTAACTGGTCTTGGCTACTTTCTCAAATGTCATAATAAAAGGGTGAAATTATATACCAGACATAGTTGTTTTCCAAAGTGGGAAGCATAAAAATTTAGGGAGATGAATTATAATGTTATGTCAGCAGTATTTTTACTGAGTTATTTTACCCATGAATGTGGTGTTGCCGGGATATTTCTCCTCACATCCTGCTGTTGGGAGTTGCCCTTCCTCCCTGCTTTATTCCTCCTCCACTTTTCTTACTCATTCATTATCAGATACACTCATCTTGCTTAAATAACATGGTCCTTAACCTCTGTTTGATGTTGGGAACGGAGATGCTGAAATTACAACCAGAAAGATGAGAGAGTATGAGAGAAATAGACAGAGAGGAAAATAGAAAGGAATGTTATGCTTAAATCTCATAATGATAAAAATACATTTTGGATTCAAAGTGTGATATCTATTTCTATAAAGAAGCCAAACTAATAGTAGATATCTTAACTTGGTAAAACTGGAGACATGGGTAGTTATTTCTAGGCTGACCATTTATTTCAATATTTAACATAGTTATATACTAATACAGTTCACAGAACACCCACCAATACCTAATGTCCATCTAAACACCTCTTCTACAATCATGGAATTTGAAAGAAAATCCAGTAATGGGAATCTTAATTGGGAAGCATTTTATATATCACCTGTGAAGTTTTCTAAACCAGTTATATCAAAATTCTGTTTAAAATAGTTTATGGTTACACCAATGGTACCCATTGAGACTCACTAATTGTGGTTATATTAATTAATTTGTAGCCCAGAAGAGAACATGGATAAATTACCTTCATACTGAGGATTATTTTTTTAAAAAATTATATGCAAAGAATTTCAACTATGTCACAACACTTTGAGGACTGGGATACACAATGGCCTTCGAGTCTTTCATCTTTATGAGCTTTGAATTGGACCTCAAGGGAAAAGCAGAACAAGCACACAAAATGTTTGTGGAAAAAACCTGAACTCGCGTGGTCCACTTCTCTTGTTTCTCTAGAATTAATTTTTTCCAAGTGAAATTAGGGCCAATATTCCACTATTTAATAAGGAGCACTTCCGGGAGCCAGGAATTCATAAGCCACTGCAAATGCCTCTTCAACTTCCAGCCCTTGTGTGACTAACTTTGACTTGGATTCCACTAACTGGTGTAACTAAGGCTCTTTTGGTTACAAATCAAAGTAAATAGCATCTTCAAGGGAGAACCCCCCCAAAAAAAACCCAGAATTATTTTTTGGAGGGTAGGCCCTTTGTTATACAGGCCTCCCCCAGTTGGCCTTCTAGGAACTCATCCACATCATTGTACCAGTTAGTGTTGTTGTGAGAGGCTACATTCAGCTTCAGTGAACTTTCTGGGGATTCTTTCAAACGTGGTTTGCCCATTTCATCATGGGTGATTTACAAATGCATCTATCCACACTGTGCTGAATGTTCAACAATTTTTAACCAAAAACAGGATGACTTGTGTGCCCCACCCTCCCTATTCACCCGGTCTTGTTCCGAGTGACTTTTTTTGTTTCCCCAAATGAAAAAAGTTCTCAAAGGGAAACATTTTGCTGATGTGGAAGAGGTGAAACAAAAAACAGTAGAAGCACTAAATGGTATTAACATCGACAAGTTCAAAGACTGTTCTGAGCTGTGGATAAAGCATCTCAATAGTGTATTGTATCAATTGGAGAGTACTTTGAAGATGTCTGAAGCTTAAACATGTAAGAATAAATACACAATTTTTAATAAATAAATTCCAGTTTTTTGAGGGGGTCCCTCTTCATAGTTTATGCCAGAAGAGTTCTTTGTTGCCTGACTTCTCCAAATCACAGTAAAAATGGTGATATTAATGCCTAGAGTTAACAAGAGGCAGAACTCAGATGAAGCAGGATTCTCTAGGTTTCTTTTTACGGTGCTTCTTTGCATAACAAATTTTTCTTCAAAATTGAACGCATGATGACAAGTAGCTTACATTTTCCCAGTTCTGTCATCAAAGTATTCTCTCTTCCCCCATTGAAAATAAAAATAGATAAATAAACAAATAAGCCTCAAGGAAAAATTCTTATTGATTGGCCTGGGTCTTGTGACCAAAGAAATAAGAAGGACCAGTCCAATGAAACTTTCGTAGTTGGAGGGAAAAAAGAATTTCCTCAAACAAGAAGGAGTAAATCCTAAGCAGGTAAAACAATAGTCTTCTACTACCCTGGGGAGAAATTTGGTTTTACTAAATACTTGTGGCAGTAGCTATAATATTTGTGTAAGAAAGAACACCCCTGAGCTACATTACTTAATATGGCAGCTGTAGGTGATGCAATCACCAGAGACTTATGGATTTGTGGTGCATCCTGCTCGTTCTAAGTCCAAATTTTCTTCATTCTGCAGATGGGGAGAGAAAACCTAGAGAAATAAAAGATAATCTATGCACCTAAACCTTGCAAATGACAGAAATAAATCCAATTGATCCCTACACATGTTGTAGAGTGAACTGACATTTCCTAACATATACAGAATTTAAGGGAGGTGTGATTTGAGATGACGTCTGACAATGCCAGTTAAGAACGTTTTTTAATCTAATCAAGATTAGAGAAAGTTCCAGAGGTTGTTAGGTGAGCATTGCTTTACAACCATGACACTGGAGTGTGTTTGATGCAAACTTTTAAGGGAAGAAGTAGCCAGAACCCTAAATGGAAGCCACTCCTCCTATTCCACCTCCCATCTCCACCCTATTTTGCAAGCAAGGGGTCAGCCTATTCTCTTCCTATGTCCCTGAAGGCAGAGCTACTTACTAGTTACAGTAGCCAGGCTGATTCCCTTTCTTTCAAACACTGAACCGCTTATATATTTATCTAGAGTTTTAGATTGACAGTCCTGGATGTAAATGAAATTTAGTGATTTCTAGAAATTTAGTGATCCTACTTTCTTTATGTCTAATGTAAATGAAATTAGTTTACTAGAATGCAACCTTGAATTGGGAAGACAAAATTTTTCTGCTAGTGTGTGAAAATGAAAACCTCTTAGCTAAGTTTATTTCAATTCAAAAATAAAGATAATAACTTCATCTCTTTTGGGCAACAGCTAATCAAATTCAGGACTGGGCTCTCTCCAGTTCCATTTTCCTTTCTCCTTTGGGCCAGCGAAATTTGATTTTCAGTGTCTGGTTCCCTTGTCACTCTCTGTCCCACCAGCCTGTGCTCAGGTATTGCCCACACAGGACTCAGATGTGAGGTGCTCTTCAGTTGGTATCTATTAAACTCTATTGTTCTCATCCAACCACAAGGCTTCCTGCGGTCCATGGCCCACCTTCTCTGCACTGCTCTGGGTCGTCCTTGGGCCTCCCTGCTGAGGTGCCTGCCTTAGTTATGACAATACCAGATTGGCTTGAGGCTTCTTTAAGAGATTAATGATACCTTAAGCTATTCTCTAAGAGCTGAGTCGCAAACTCTGCAACCCTAAGATTTCACCAAATCTTTATCTAGGTATTTTCTTCTCTCTCCATCCCCCCCTTTCTCTATATTTTGACTTCTCGTCTCAACATCCTATCAATATCCAAGCTCTAATTTGTTTTTCTCTAATTGTTTCCCTTTTCACATCTTGTGTTGAATGTCTTTTTGGATAAAAAAGCTACGTTTCATTTTCCCGTATAATATGAATCATGGTTCTCTCTCTCTCTCTCTCTCTCTCTCTCTCTCTCTCGATTTATAAATTATTGATGGATATTATTGATACAGATATAGATATAGGTATTTTCAGTGAGTCCCCTACATACAAATGAGTTTCATTCTGAGAGCATGTTCGTAAGTTCAACTTGTTCATAATGTCAACAAAGTTAGCCTAGGTACCCAACTAACACAATACCAGCTAAATCACCACTGTTTTTATGCTTGCTTCCAGATATCTTGGGCTTGAAATAAAAATACTGTACTATTATACAGTATCTATACAGTACCATACAGTAAAGTACACAAAAGCACAAACACTTGTAGAGGATGTACACATGTGACAGTATACATCAGATATGTGAACTAAATATGTGATTGGACATGCAAATGCATGTCCACATCTTTGAAAGTTTACACCTTGAAGGTGCATAGGTAAGGGATATATATATATTTATATCCCATGCTCTCGGTTCTCCAGGTTTTGATGTTGGTCTCTCAAGTCTCACATTTTGGAATCCTAAACACTTTCTGTCTTCAACACTCTGCTCTTTCATGTAAGAAACACCTTGTTCTCCCAGTCTATGAACTCCAAATAAATTGGTCAACATTGGAGGATGCTAATAAGGGAGCAACTCAATATTTTTTTTTTTTTTTTTTGGAGTTGGAGTCTCACTCTGTCACCCAGACTGGAGTGCAGTGGCTGCTCCAGGCCACTGCAGCCTCGACCTGCTGGGCTCCGGCGATCCTTCTGCCTCAGCCTTCCAAGTAGCCAGAACTACAGGCGCGCGCTACCATGCCCAGCTGATTTTTTGATTTATTGTAGAGATGAGGTCTCGCTGCCCAGGCGGGTCTCGAACCCGCGGGCTCAAGCAATCCACTCACCTCAGCTTCCCAAAGGCGCGGGATTACAGGCTGAGCCACCGAGCCCGGCTAACTCAATATTTTTTAAAGTGGCAAATAAATATTTTAAAAGAATCAGCATTTACCTTGCCTTCCTCTATGATGTGAACCACAATAACCAAATGATAAGTGGAAGAAACCTTCTCCTTATAAAAAGTATTCTAGCTTATAAATGAAGAAGAAACGTTAAGAATTATAATATTATCATTTGCAACTTCTGTAACAAAGAATGTCAACCACCACAAACACTGCAAAAGGAGAGATAGCCAGAAAGTATGTGCCTGTTGGTAGAAAAGCCCACTACTTCCTATAAAATACAGTTGCCAAAACTAATTGAATGAATGAATGAATCTGATCAATCTCTAGAGTCAATTTATGGAAATGCAAGGAATAAAGGAACATATAAAACCATCCCCAAGGATGTAATCAGAAAAATCTGGCTAGGCGCAGTGGTCCACACCTGTAATCCCAGCTCTTTGGGAAGCTGAAGCAGGAGAATTGCTTGAGTCCAAGAATACAAGACCAGACCGGACAACATAATAAGACCTCATCTTTCCAAAAAAATTATCTTGGTATGGTGGCACATGCCTGTAGTCCCAGTTACTCAGGAGGCTGAGGTGGAAGGATAGCCTGAGCCCAGGAGGTGGAGGCTGTGGTGAGTCATGATCATGCCACTGCACTCTGGCCTGCTTGACAGAGTGAGATTACAACCCAAAAAAGAAAAAAAAAGAAAAGTAAACTCTGGATAGGGGAAGAAAACCATATGAAAAACAACCCAGTTTCCTGAAAAAATAAATTGCAAGAAAAAGAGAAACAGAGTGGAAACCTATAGAATATAAGAGATTTAAAAGCCACAGAAACAAATCATATTGTTTGGATCATGCTTGGATACAGGATTAGAAAATGACATGACTGCCGGGCATGGTGCCTCAAGCCTGTAATCCCAGAACTTTGGGAGGCCAAGGTGAGAGGAATGCCTGGGGAACTTGGCAAGACCTCATCTCTACCATAAATCAAAAAATTAGCTGGGCATGGTGGCATATGCCTGTAGTTCTAACTACTTGGAGGACTGAGGTGGAAAGATCGTTGGAGTCCAACAGGTCAATGCTGGGGTGGCCATGAGTGTGTCCACTGCACTCCAGCCTGGGCAACAGAGTGAGACTCCAACTCAAAAAAAAAAAAAAAAAAGAAAGAAAGAAAAGAAAATGACATGATATTTACAAGAGAATGTTTGATTCAATGTTGACAATGTTAAGGAATTGTTGATATTTTGAGAGTGTGATGATGGCTTTGTACTTATGTTAAAGAGAAGAGTATTTGTTTTTTAGAAATTGATACTAAAATGCAATCATCCCTCAATATCAATGGAGGATTGGTTCCAGGACCTCGACAGACACCAAAATTTATGAATGCTCAAGTTCCTGATATACAATGGTATAGTATTTGCATATAACATAATCCTCCTCTATACATTAAATTATTTCTAGATTATTTATAATACATAAGACAATGTAAATGCTCTTTAAATAGTTATTTTGTATTGTTTAGGAAATAATGCTAGGGGAAAAAGTCTGTACATGTTCAGTACAGATACAACAATCTTTTTTTCCAAATATTTTCAATCTACAGTTGGTTGAATACAAGATGTGGAAACCATGGATATGGAGGACTGACTATATTTGTAGATGAAACTATATGATATCTGGAATATGTTTCAAAATAATATGGGAATAGATGCAATGTAATGTCATGGATTGAATTATAGAACAGAGAAAAAACATTAGTGGAAAAACTGATGAAATGAGAATAAAGTCTAGATTTAGTTATTAGTTGTATGTTAATTTTAATTTATTCATTTTGACAAGAATATCATTGTATTGTAAGATAGTAACAATAGGGGAAACTAAGTAACAGGTATGCAGAAATTGTTTATGCTATCTTTGCAACTTTTCTATGATTCTAAAATTATTCCAAAATTAAAAGTTTATTTAAAAAGTAATCAGAAGGAGGCCGGGCACGATGGCTCAAGCCTGTAATCCCAGCACTTTGGAAGGCCAAGGTGAGAGGACTGCCTGAGCCCAGGGATTTGAGATCAGCCTGGGCAACTTGGTGAGAACTTGTCTCTACAACAAATAAAAAAAAGTTAGCCAGGCATGGTAGTGCACGCCTGTAGCTCCAGCTACTTGGAAGGCTTAGGTGGAAGGATCTCCTGAGACCAGGATCTCCTGCTCTCTGTGGCTGTGGTGGCCATGAGCATGCCACTGCACTCCTGCTGGGTGACAGAGTGAGATTTCAATTAAAAAAAAAAAGAAGTAATGAGAAGGCAGAAATAGATGGAAGCGTGAATGGGATAAGACCAACCATGGACCAATGACTATTGAAACTGGATGATGAGTTCAGGGGTTTACCATAATACTCTACCTACTTTCATGTGTGTTATAAATTCATAATAAAAAGTCATATAAGTTAAAAATATTATGATCTTTTCTATAAGCTATTAACAGTCTGCACAAACCTTCAGAACCCAGTTATTTCACACTTTGCTCTCTCTGTATCATTTCTACTATCAGGGCAGTGGTACTTAAATGGTAGGGCAAAAGGTGAGAGCAGAAAGAATTGGAAAACAGTAGAGTAGCCGGACTCAGTGGCTCAGCCTGTAATCCCGCGCCTTTGGGAGGCTGAGGTGAGTGGATTGCCTGAGCCCGCGGGTTCGAGACCCGCCTGGGCAGCGAGACCTCATCTCTACAATAAATCAAAAAAATCAGCCGGGCGTGATGGCGCATGCCTGTAGTTCCGGCTACTCGGAAGGCTGAGGCAGAAGGATCGCGGGAGCCCAGCAGGTCGAGGCTGCGGTGGCCGGGAGCGGCCACTGCACTCCAGTCTGGGCGACCGAGTGAGACTCCAACTCAAAAAAGAAAACAGTAGAGTTAAATATTATCTAGTTGGCAGTAGTGGGAAACTGCTGGGGATGGGGGTGCAGGGAGTGAGATTGGCAGTAGTGGGAATCTGCTGGGGGGATGGGGGGGGCACACCTCATCAACAAGCGTACCTGCAAAATGAACACTTGTATATCTAACCCTGAATTGTACCCCACATCTTTTAAAAATATATTATTCAGCTACTTTATTTGTCTCTTTTATGTTATTAGACCACCTCAAATTATTTTTTTCTTTATACCTTTTCACTTCCATTTTTACCACATTTGGCATCTCTTCTATCATCCTTTACCCATCTCCGTATCACTTAGCATAAGGTCCCCACTGCAATATAATAAAACATCCAAATAATAGTGGCTTTTGAAAAAGGTAGAAGCTCATTCCTCTCACGCATAAATCTGGAGGTTAGCAGGCAAGGACTGTCACAGCAGCTTCACAGAGTTTTTGATGACTCTAGCTCTTGCTTGTCCTAGGACATCACCCTTTACATCATGCTTACAAGACAGCTTCTAGAGTTCCAGTCATCACTTCCACATTCCAGGAAACAAGAAGGGAGGTCAAACCACTTCTCTTTAAGGAAACCTCCCCAAAGTCTCACATAATACTTCTCCAAACCTTTCATTGACCAAAACATACCCGTATAAGCCACTCCCTGCTGCAAGATAGTGTGGAAAATGGTCTTTTAATTGCACTCTGGATGTCCTCTTTAAAAGCAGGGTTCTATGGCTAAAGAAGGAAGACAGAGTGAATGCTGGGTAGGAAATTAGCAGCCTCTGCCATAATCCGTCGTGGGAAAAATCTGAACATGCAGTGGCGGAGCAGTCCAACTGTGACTTATGCCCAAATTAATTATCCAGCTAGTGCAATCAGCAAAGATCTGGAAGTATCTGTCATCCCACATACACTGTTGGCTGGTTTATGTTGATTGGTTTGACTGAAAGTTAAAACTAGAAAACTGCTTGTACATTCACCCTTCACAGCAAGATACCATCTATCTACATCAGAAGCCAGATATATGTGCATTTGTGTCAGCATCATGTATAGTACTAGATACGCCTGCTGTGACTGAAATGTCCTTTAAACCTAAAATGGAATCATTATAGATTCCTCCTGGCAGCCCTCTTGAGTCTCTGGGAGACCTTCTGGCCTCCTGGCCAGTCTCCAGAGAGATTCCTGTCTGTCTGCCCGGGAGGAGACACATTCTGGGCTCCCTGCCCACATTCTAACCTGCTGCTTACACAAGGAAAGAGCTATGTCTATTTGGGTCAGTCCTTCTGAGTGATTATTCTGTTGCCTTAGGTAAGTTCACTTGAATGTCCCACACATACCAACTGTGTACATCGCATGTTTGAATGCCAGTTGCTTAGTAAAAGCAATAAGATATGTTGGAAAGACCATCTGAAATCTGAGACTGCGAATTTGCTCTGAGCTCATGTTGGACCTGATAGTGAGATGTTAGGAAAATCACTCAGACTCTCTAAGCCTAGGTTTCCTCATGTACCAAACAGAGACATGGCTACCTTCTCTACTTTCCTTGCAAGCTTATTGTGAAGCTCAGCTACAAAGACATATCACATGTCAAAATGCTATACTTTATCAAAAAAAAGTTCGCTGCTATTAGTGATCTAATAAAAATATGAGTCATTGAACAAAGAAAAGAAAAACAAAAAATAGTGATACTGTTGTTCAAGCCCATTTCACCATGGCTAACAACAAGAAATACAACAGCCAGTCAAATCTGCAGGATGTAAAGAATAAGCCAAAAGGATCAGTGAAATTCTCTCTTCCAGAAATGATAGGTTCTAAATGACTTGTTTCATGAAGTAAACTCATAATATTCTTTTTTTTTTTAGGACAGTAGAAAGGGTTGGGCTTGGTGGCTCAGCCTGTAATCCCAGCACTTTGGGAGGCCAAGGCGAGTGGATTGCTGGAGCCTGCAGTTTGAGACCCGCCCGGGCAAATTGGCGAGACCTCGGCTCTGTAATAAATCAAAAATTAGCTGGACATGGTAGTGTGCACCTGTAGTTCTGGCTACTTGGAAGGCTGAGACGGAAGGATCCGGAGCCCAGCAGGTCGACACTGGGGTGGCCGTGAGTGTGCCACTGCACTCCAGCCTGGGTAACCGAGTGAGACTCCAACTAAAAAAAAAAAAGTAGAAAGAAGTAAAGTTTATTATTCACCTTTTACAGATCAGAAAGGGGGTGACACTCAGAGGCAAGTGTGACCTTAAAGGGCCACAAAACGGATATATTTAAGGGCTTTTGGGTAGGGGAATTTTGACCCAAAGGAGCGTCCAAGGCTGCAGGTCTTTGATGTTGATTGTAGTCACAAGAGTCTTAGATCTTGAGGTCACCAGACATTAGCATCTCATGCCCTCAGGTGGTGGGCTAGATGGGAAGAGACTTAATAGACATCTGCAATCCACAAACTCCTTCACCAAAGGTGATCTTATTATCATCTCTATGGTTTTGGCCAGCCAAGGGGTGATTTTTGAACTTCTGCCTTGACAAGGAACCTGAAAGTTTACTAGAGATTATTATGCTAAATCATGAATTGCAAGGTTGGGCTGGTCTTGCATCTGATGGAGATTTGCCAAGGGGGTGAGGTAGGCTGCCCCTCGGCCTGCAATAAAATGTCTGAGCACTTCTTAAAAACTGCCTATTGGAAATTTATCTATGTCTAACCTGTGCTAGATTCAAAGTGTGTCAGGGTAAAGTCTAAGCAAAAATGGTTATGCTGAGGCAAAACAACTAAAATAAGAGTAAGAGTAAACTAAGTTTATTCTAGGTAATATTATAACCACCATTTTCTTCCTTTTTCTTTCTTTCTTTCTTTCTTTCTTTCTTTCTTTCTCTCTCTCTCTCTTTCTTTCTTTCCTTCTTTTTCTTTTTTTTTCCTTTTTTTTTTGAAACAAGATCTCACTCTGTTATCCAGGCTGGAATACAGTGGCATGATTTCAGCTCACTGCAGCCTTGACCTCCTGGGCTCAAGCGATCCTTCTACCTCAGCCTCCTGAGTATCTGGGACTATGGGCATGTGTCACTGTGCCCAACTAATTTTTGAATTTTTTATAGAGACAAGGTCTGCTATGTTGCCCAAGCTGGTCTCAAACTCCTGTGCTAAAGCAATTATCTCACCTCGGTCTTCCAAAATGCTAGGATTACAGGCATGAGCCACCATGCCCAGCCTCTCTAACCACCATTTTCATTCATTTTGTTATGTATTCCCCCATGGAACACTAGTTCAAAGAGTAAACCTATTGTTAAGTGCCCTGTTCTCCCCCAACTGAAAGTGTAGAGTAAGTTTTATTTCTTTTAACTAAGTCACTTTTAAAATAGAGCTAGATTTCCATCTCAGCAGAAAGACTCAAAACCCTTACATAGAATTCTTCTGCTCAGTACTGTAACTAGGATCCATTTCCATTCATGAATATAATTCTTTAGGCACATGTATGTGAGCAGTTGTATACACATAAATTCTTTGGAGGGATAGATGAATTCTGTAGGTGTCAATATATGTGTATATATAACTCTATATATTGGAGCCTACGGAAGGTTGATAGTATTGCAAAGACATTAATAAGAAGAAATGTAAAATCCTGTAGTTTTTTTCAAAAGAAGGAGCTTTATTTTATGCAATATAAAATTAGAATTATTTTGCTTACAACCACTTTAATATCAATATTTTTAGCCAGAGTCAGATCCAAAACTAAATTTCTGGGATTTAACATAAGAAATTGCTTCCTAAATATGAAACAAAAGTCACCTGGGTTCCCTTGGCTAGTTAAGGGATTTTGCTCTGACTTAACTTTGGAGGGTGACTTCTGTCAAAGACTGAAGGACCACACAGACCATGACTTGACTGCAGAAATCAGAGAAGTCAATACAGTAAGTTCCCTACAAATGACTCTTCAAGTTGTGAACTTTCAAAGATGTGAAAGTACATTCGCATGCCCAATCACCTAATTTAGTTCATGTATCTGGCATACAATGTCATGTACATGCATCCTCTACAAGTGGTTGTGCTTTTGTATACTTTATTGTACAGTACTCTACAGTAGTACAGTATCTTTATTTCAAGTCTAGGATGTCCAGAAGCAACTGTGTATAAGTAGTGGTGATGTAGCTGGTACTGTATAACTGATTGTGTTAGTTGGGTACCTAGGGCTAACTTTGTTGGACTTATGAACAAATTGGACTTACAAACACGCTCTCAGAATGGAACTCGTTTGTATATAGGGAACTTACTACAAGAATGTTCATTAGCTGTTTCTAAAGGTTTCATGTGTCCCACAACTATAGCAAAGAACCTTTTAATTGTGAGTAATTTTTCCTGATGAGATTAAAAGTTTCTCACTTCTTTCCTAAATCCAGAACTCCCCTTGCTTAGAATACAAACACACACATACATGAACATACACATCACGAAAGGAATCTATTCCAGATGTGCAAGAAGCCTTGCATGACAGTGTCTGGTTTTGATGGTCACAAAGGAAATGTGGGCAGGTGGTCACAATGGTATTGTTTCTCTCAAAGTTGATGCCATCAAACCACTCTGTAAAACTCATCTAGATTACATTTGTAGATTTCTCCCTAACAAAGGGAAAAAAAACAAGATGAGAGAATTAGCTGAATGTTCACCAGGTCACAAGGCTGAAACACAGGAAAATTCGTCAGTAAGACTTTTATCAATATTGACTGTGTTCCCAGTACTGCTATAGGCTGTGTGAAGGGAAGAAAAGCAGGAAACATCTTCCTAAGTCTTGAGAACTTAAAATAACTTATGAGTGACAAGGTTAACTAGAATGAAACAGCCAGGGTGCGCCCATAGTGCCCTGCATAAAGTATCACTGCACATACCACACAGGGTTATAATAGTCTGTGCGTGTGACTAACATCACCGGCCAAAGCTCCTCCCTCACCAAGAAGCTTGGCATACCCATCATTGTAATCACAGAGCTCGGAGCATAAATGTTAACTTGAGGAAAAAAGGAAACAACAGTAGAACAAGATGTTAAAGAAACAGGACAACCCCATCGGGTCCCCTTCCACTGTGGGAGCTTTTCTGTCCTCTCAATAAATCCTGCTTTCTCACCAAAAAAAAGAAAAGAAATAAAAGAGTCATAGGGATTCAACATGCAGCCACACATGAGCCATTGTCTCTGAGAATTTATCAAGAGTAAATATTTTTAATTTTGCTAATAAGGTATCTCCTCATATTTTGAAGGACAAATCTGAATTTTTCTGCCCTCAGTAGCACCATACACTGAGATACAACAAGCTACCATACTAGGATATAGAGTATTCTGGAAGTCCATTGTTAAAAAGCAGGCATTCTATTATTACAGAAGAAGGGGAGAAGGAACATTAAGAAACAGAAAGATGAAGCTAATTTCACTGCTGTGTTTTGGTGACAGGGCAGTGCTACAAAAAAAAAAAAAAATGGGCTCAAACTCAGGTAGGAGCTGGAGATCTATTTTTCAAAGAGAATTAAGACTTGCTCTACAAAGCAATCAAGATAAAGCATCTGTCTACAAAGTAAAGAACCTTGAACTTGCCTTCACTGTGACCCAACTCTTCAGCATTCTCGTGTAAAATGCCATTTATAGGGAAACTTTAATAAATATCATCATATGATGGGTGGTTCCAGGGTCAAATAAGTATAGGAAACACTAATTATCTCCCTCTTTAGATTTGCAATGTATATTTGCATAATAAAGAAAATTGTTTTAAGTTTATTCACTCAGGGATTCCTCAAATTTGTTTGCCTATGAACTCATTATTCACGAAGTAGATTAGGAAGCACCATCCTGAGAGCCCTGCATTGACTGATGTCTAAATTTTATTTCAGTGCTAATGTTCTGTATCACTTTGCGCCCACATTCCATATCACTTTTTAGAAGTGATAGTTAAGATTTGGAAAAACACATTACTGCTTTCACAGAACATGGGAGGAAGAACTAAGGTCTAAAGATAGAGGTTTCCTGAGAGAACACCCTGAAGACTAAGGTGAAGAAACAGCAGTTGGCTTCACAGCCTAAAATTAAAATATTCTCGGGGGGGGGGGGGGGGGATTTGAACTTGAATCTGATTAAACCTGCTAGATCTTGCCACCAATTTACAGGGATAACACCACGGAATGCAATCAACAAAATCTCAACTTGAGAAAGTCTAGATTTTGTTTCTCAGAGAATGAATAACTTGCTGCCTTCAAGAAATAAATTCCAAGAAAAAAATATTAATGAGAGGGAGATGTTACCTGTAGATTAAAAGACACTGACAGAATGAATCAACCTTGCAATGTTTGGGTTTTATTTTTATCCTGATTTGAGCAAATTAATTATGAAAAAAATACGAATCAATCAGGACATGTTGACCACACTGTGGATATTTAATGATATTAAAGAAATATTGAGCGGGCTTGGTGGCTCAGCCTGTAATCCCAGCACTTTGGGAGGCTGAGGTGAGTGGATTGCCTGAGCCCACGGGTTCGAGACCCACCTGGGCAACTTGGTGAGACCTCATCTCTACAATAAATCCAAAAAAAAAATTAGCCGGGCGTGGTAGCGCGTGCCTGTAGTTCCAGCTCCTTGGAAGGCTGAGGCAGAAGGATCGCCAGAGCCCAGCAGGACGCTCCCGGCCACTGCACTCCAGTCCAGGCGACGGAGTGAGACTCCAACTCAATAATAATAATAATAATAATAAAGAAATATTGTTAATTTTTAGGTGGGATATAGTATTGTGGTTGCAATTTTGTAAATCTTTATATATAGAAATACACTCTGGGCCAGCCTCGGTGGGTCAGCCTGTAATCCCAGCATTTTGGGGGGCCTGGGCGAGTGGATTGCCTGAGCCCGTGGGTTCGAGACCAGCCAGGGCAACTTGGTGAGACCTCATCTCTACAATAAATGAAAAACATTAGCCAGGCGTGGTAGCATGCGCCTGTAATTCCAGCTACTTGGAAGGCTAAGGCGGAAGGATTGCCGGAGCCCAGCAGGTTGACCCTGGAGTGACTGTGAGCATGCCACTGCACTCCAGCCTGGGCAACAGAGTGAGACTCCAACTCAAAAAAGAAAAGAAAAGAAATACACTCTGAAATATTTATGTATGAAATAATATGTATTTCTTTCTAAATAATCTTGGGAAGAAGGATATCAATTTTAAAAAAAGATTTGCTGTAATATGGTAGGGTGGTTACATGAGCGCTTATTATACTCTTCTAATTCTGCATTTTTTCCAGTTTTTAGTAAGCAGTTGGGACAGAAAGAAAGAGCAAAGAAATTATTACAAATCAGGTCATAAATCTTGTGGAAAACCACAAGAAGAAGCAGAGGACAGAAATCACCATGGATGCAAGAGAGAAGTTAAGGAGCGTGAAAGCCAAGGAAAAAAAGAAATTTCAGTGGAGTTTTAAGAGAGGAAAACATTGTAGAGGGTTCGAGTCATGACGCTTGGGGAAGAAATGCTTCATGTGATTATACTCTCTCATTTGAGGAAAATGGTTATTGAAAAAAGATGGTGTTTAGCACTCAAGTGAAGGTTTGGCAAGAGAGGTAACACATTGAACGGAATTGTGTCTCCCCCTCTTCAAACTCATGTGCTGAAACCCTAACCCTTGTCCCCATATGTATGCACTGAAGATACGCCCTTTAAGGAGTTTATTAAGGTTGAATGAGGTCATAAGGGTGGAGCTCTGACCCAACAGAACCGGTACCCTTACAAGAAAAGGAAGAAAAACCAGTTATTTCACCTTTGCCATGCACACAAAGGAGAGGCCACATCAAGACACTACAAGGAGGTGGCCATCTACCTGAACAGGACCATCCTGACATTCTGATCTTAGACTTCTAGCCTCCTGAACTGTGAAAAACAAATTCCAATTGTTTCACTACCCAGTCTATGGTGTTTTGTTACGGCAGCCCAAGATGACTGATCCAGGCAAAACAAGCATATTTACCTCATTAGCTTCTCTTGCTACTTTGTCCCGCATTTATCACATGCTTTTTTTTTAGACTGGGCACAGTGGGAGGCCGAGGGAGGCCAAGGTGAGAGGATTGCTTGAGCCTATGGGTTCAAGACCAGCCTGGACTGGTGAGACCTCATCTCTACAATAAATTTTTAAAAATTAGCTGGGTGTGGTGGCACAGGTCTGTAGTTCCAGCTGCTTGGAAGGCTGAGGTGGAAGGACCGCTGAAGCCCAGCAGGTCGAGGCTGCATTGGCCGTGAGTATGCCACTGCACTCCAGCCTGGGTGACAGAGTGAGACTCCAACTTAAAAAAAAAAAAAACACATTTTAAAAATCATGTTGGAATTTGACCTGAAAAAAATAAATGTCACTGATTGGTACTGTTCTGTGTTCTTTGATGTGAAGTTCAGTCAAGGGTAGCCACAAGAAGGGACACAGGAGAGGCTCCGAGAAACAAAGTTTATTATACTCTCAGGTCCTAGAGAGACAGTCACTGCATGCAAGAGGGAGGAGTAACAAGGGAGCGAACTGAGTCAAGCAGGTGGGGAGCTGACAGAGTGAGGACCTGTGGTCAAGTGCTTTTATTAGGGGTCAGGGTGGGGTATAAGAAACGGAATTTCATCCCGCGCCTTTGGGAGGCTGAGGTGAGTGGATTGCCTGAGCCCGCGGGTTCGTGACCCGCCTGGGCAGGTGAGACCTCATCTCTACAATAAATAAAAAATTAACCGGGCGTGGTAGCGCATGCCTGTAATTCCGGCTACTCAGAAGGCTGAGGCGGAAGGATCGCCGGAGCCCAGCAGGTCGAGGCTGCGGTGGCCCGGAGCGGCCACTGCACTCCAGTCTGGGTGACAGAGTGAGACTCCAACTCAAAAAAAAAAAAGAAACGGAATTTCACTGGTATTTTAATGATACTAAGTTGCAAATGGGGAAGGACAGTGAGGGGAACTTGTAACAGGGGCCAGCCTTACCACACTTGTGCATCTGGGTACCAGGGCAGGGTGCTCACAGTTCAACACGAGATAGCAGGAAATAAAATCAAAAGTTTTTAAATTTCACAGTATAGGCATAAAGACTCAGTAATTGTACTTGAGTACAATCTGCTCTTTTCACTGTGTTCACCCTTTACTTCTTTAAAGGAAGAAGAAAACACCAGCTTCTGCTTCAATCATAATCAGACAGTTTAGGTAAGCAATTTCAATCCAAATCTTTCTGTCTTATTACTTTCAAAGGCACATAGGCCCACTTATTTTAGCTATTAAAAATTTACTAGGTCAAGATCTCCTGGTTTTTCTGGCTCAATTGCTGTTCTTTAATTTTTCTCCTTCTTCTTGTGTCAGGGATTACCAAGACCATCCCTATGTTGGATAATTCACTAGGATTCAGAGGACTCGGCATATAGTCACGGCTGTGATTCACTACAGCAAAAGAATTCAAAGCAAAATCAACCCAAAAAAAAGGTGCATAGGTCCAGAGGAAACCAAGTACAAACTTCCACAGGTCCTTACCCAATGGATTCACACAGAATGCACTAAATTCCTTCTACAATAGTTGTGACAACACATGAAATGTTGTCTACCAGGGAAGCTTATCAGAGACTCAATGCCCAAGGCTTTTACTGGGACCGCTTACTTAGGCAACCTCTGTCTAGCACATACCAAAATCCCAGACTCCAAGAAGAAAACAGATGTTTAGCATAAATCACATTGCACAGTTCAGGCACAATGAACCACACATCAGATAAGTAACTGTGGAAACCTTCCTGAAGTTTAAGATCCCAAAAGCCTGCCTAGGGCCTACCTTGCACACAGGCCTTTCTAAGGGGCCATGTTAACTTTTTTCACATTCACTGACTTCCCCCCTCAAGGTTATTGTGCCAGCAGAGGCCTCAGTCCCTCCTGTTTGAACTGCTTCTGTAATCTCCTTATTGGCCTCTCTTTTTTCATCACTTCAAATCTGCTAATACGTAACATAATATCCCCTCCACAGCTGTGACTTCTAAATCACTCCATGATTTAAAACAGTGATGTCTGTTTCCTCTTTCCTAATGAATAAAATTCATGATCCTTGGCCTCTCATTAAGATCTTCCACGACGGCCACTATCTCTTTTTCTAGTAACTTCTTCTATTGCTATTCCCATATTCATTTCTGAGGTGAACGAGGAAGCTAATTAATAATGCTTCTAGAGATTTTTTTTTTTTTTTTTTTTGAGTTGGAGTCTCACTCTGTCGCCCAAACTGGAGGGCAGTGGCCGCTCCCGGCCACCGCAGCCTCGACCTGCTGGGCTCCGGCGATCCTTCCGCTTCAGCCTTCCAAGTAGCCAGAATTATAGGCATGCGCTGATTTTTTGATTTATTGTAGAGATGAGGTCTCGCTGCCCAGGCGGGTCTCGAACCCGCAGGCTCAGGCAATCCACTCACCTCAGTCTCCCAAAGGCACGGGATTACAGGCTGATCCACCTAGCCCGGCTCTAGAGATAATTTAATCAAAGCAGATCAAAGGGCCATGTTTTTAAATCTATATTTCCCCCAATAAAAAGCTTCTCTCCAGATTGTATTAAGTGAGAACAGTATCAGGAACTTGTTTGTAATTGTCAGCTACAGCCAGATTCTTCACCTTGCCAGCACATTGAAATAACCTGGAGAGCATTAAAAATTCCCATTGCCGGGGTCCTGCCTCTTGGCTTTCTGATTCAGGTAGTTTGGGATGTGGCCTGGGCATTCAGGTTTTTAAAAACTCCTGCAGGGTTCTAGAACGCACAGCAGGAGCTGAGAAACACTAACATAAGCAATCTGTCTTGACCTGTATTTTGCCCAAAATAGACTACGCAACTATTACAAAATACAGTCCATGGAAGTTCTTTTCTTTCTCTGTTCCTCATCTAAAACTACTATCCTCCCTCAATCTCCATTTCTCATTGTTGGCGTCTAACCCCAATACTACTTTCTTAACAAACTTTCCCTGATCATCAGCCAACAGCACTCTCACCAACCTCGAACATAAGAACATCTTGCCCACACCCCTCCCCTTCTGAAGCCATCACCACTTTCACCTCTTACACCCTATCCTTGTATTTCTGTAGCATTTCTCTCTTCCAGTGACTTTACAAACACCTTTCTCAAAGTTGATTTATATTTTATTTATTTTATTTTTTGGAGACAGGGTCTCACTCTGTTGTCCAAGCCAGAGTGCAATAGAACAATCATAGCTTACTGCAGCCTCAACCTCCTGGGTTCAAGCAATACTCCCACCTCAACCTCCCAAGTAGCTAAGACTACAGACGCACAACACTATGCTGAGGTAACTTTTTATGTCTTGTAGAGATGAGGTCTTGTTATGTTGCCTAGGCTAGTCTCAAACTCCTAAACTCAAGGGATCCTCCCACCTCTGTCTCTCAAAGTGCTGGGACTACAGGCAAATAAAACTCTGCATTTGAATGTAACATGAAAATATGAAAAATCAAAACACAACTTTTTATTTTTATAATGGTTGTGCAATGCTTTTAACAAGAGATCCACCTAACAAGTTAAGTAGACATATTCTGATCTTCCCAAGTCATGATTTGCTCTTAGAGCAAACACTCACCCCTAATCATTTTAAGATCCGAATCAACTATGTGGGCACATTTGCTTGACTTCTCACTAACAGCCTGTCACTATTCAGTCTTAGGCTACCAAATCCAAAGTTATATACACAGGATTCCAAAACAAAAGAAAACAAAAATAGTCCCCTTTGCCATACTGTCTCCAGCTATAAATTAGGCTGCGTTTGCATTCAAATTTTAAGAGAGAACAAGGAAGTGAGAATTAACATGCATCATTGGTTGGCAGTAGCTTGGTTTTCTTTTCTTGATTGCTTCAGGGCTGACAGCTCACCTGCATTTTGAAACTGACACCTGCTAATTCAACTTTCCACCCTTTAATCTCACACTTTTACCCATGGCATTTTAATTACCCTACAATTAATATACTCCTGGAAGAGTAGGATGGGAGGTGGCTAAGGAGTGGGGAGGGCCTGATGGTAATTCACAGCCTGGATACCCCTTCTTCTTTGTGTCTGTGTGAGTCCCTAATCCCAACTTGTTTTCTAATAACAGACCTCAAAATACTCTCACCACCGCCGCCAAAACACACACACACACACACACACACACACACGAAAATGAGATGTCATCTCCTTGATCAGAATCATCCATTTTCACTTTCACTAGCAGTCTAGGACCTTGACCCATGAACCTTACTCATTGAACCTGGGAACCCCATCTCCACCTGGAGGGAGAAGGTAAAGCAGATTGTCAACGTGACAAAGTGATAAAGTGAGCAACAGTTCTGAAGAAGCTGAGTGAGGAAAGGGGGGGAATGAATAAATAGACTGTTTCCTTCGTCCTTCGAGTGTTCACCACAACCCTTGGACTAATTTTAAGTTCTCCGTAGAGAAAGACTCAAGGACCTAGGCTGCCCCAGCTTTATTGGTATTCCCCACAGTGGGAGATTAATATGCCAAATGGAAACTCTTTCCAAATGAAAATTAAGCCCTGGGTCAAGGAGGGAGTGGGAGAAGTATCTTCAACCCACCCACCCTATGTCCCTAGAAGCTGACCTTTGGCTGTGGCTGGCGTCTGCTGCTGTTTAGTATAGCAATCCTTTGGGTGAGTATTTGCCTTGGCAGACGCAATAGAACTGGACTCTGGCCATCCAGCCTAGGCTGCCTGCTGGGGCCATGGCCCTTCCTCGCTTCTGCACATATGAGGACAGGGGCTTAGAGAAGAGAGTTCATCTGCTTTGACAGCATTTTTTTCTTGCCCAGCGTGGGCACTAATGATCTCAAGTAGCTCTCTTAGAATTCTACAGCATATCTTCTGCCGCTTCAACTTCTTTAACGTGGTCTTATCCTAATATTAGCTTTGAAATGCAGAGAACTAAAATGTCAGATTTTTGTCCTGATACTTGATCAACATTATGGACTGCCAACCACTTGCTTGCTAGAAACTTTACATCTTATCTCAGGGAACACTCATAGCAAATCTCTGATATTGGTGCTCTAGATCCCCATTTTACAGATGAGAACCCTGAGACACAATGTCTCACCCAACTTGAGGCATAAGTTCTCCCCAATTTTCTATCATGACATGCAATTTCTTGGTATTTAGTATACCCGGTGCTTGAAGTGGCGTGTCTGATGTGTTGTTTAGATTGAGGAAATAAGGAGGCTGGTGATTTAGCCACTCCCCTTTGTGTCAAACTGGCAAAAAACGAACAAGCTATGCTTATTGTTTCCTAAAAGTCAGAGAAAACTTTTTTTACAAACCACAGTTCCTCTCCAGGTGTGATCAGCGTACACCCAGGGCTCTGGTGGTCTGTGATTAAATAAACAGGTTAACACAGCAGGAACTGTGTAGACCAGGATTTCACTGCAGAGGTCATGAATGCGGTCTTCAGCTTGCTTCTTAATTCAATCCAGACTGCCTTGTAACTGGCCATATGCACATTTTAATTGATTTATTTAGTTTCTCCTTATGGTTTGTACTTTAAATTTTATGGAGCTTTTCATTTTGTAAAGTGTCTTCACATCCTCTCCTGATTACCATTTTTCTGTGTCCGGACCATCCGGAGTTAACGGGGTACCTGAAAGAGGGAGTGGAAACTAAAAGGAATACAAGACTCCTTTAGCTGCAAAGGGAGGGCACCGGGGCTAGTCCCCGATTCTTAGTCCATTTTACAGATGAGGCTACAAACTCTGCCTGAGGATAGGATCCAAGGCCAATGTCCCTTCCACTATTCCATGCTACTTTTGTTCTTCAAACAAAAAGGAAAAAAAAAAAAAGGCTCATGAGGCTGTGGTTTTGATTGTATTGTGTCCCCCCCCCCCCGCCATAAAGATATATTGACATTCCAACACCTAGTACCAATGAATGTAACCTTATTTGGAAATAGGGTCTTTGCAGTTATAATTAAATGTAAGTTAAAATGAAGTCATCCTGGAGTAGGGTGAACTTTTCATCCAATATGATGGGTGTTTTTATAAGAGGAGGAGAAGAGAAACACACACATCCAGAGGAGATTGACATGAGTTGACAAAGACAGAGATTAGAGTGATGCATCTACAAATCACGGACTGCCAAGGATTGCCAATAACCACCAGAAGCTAGGAGAAGGGAATGGAATAGATTCTCTCCTGAAGCCTTCAGGGAGATCATGGCTCTGCAGACACCCTGACTTTGAGCTCTGGCCTCCAAAACTGTGAGAAAATAATTCTGTTGCTTTAAGTCACACAATCTGCAATATTTTGTTATGGAGGTTCTTAGAAACTAATGTAGGTAGCATTTGAATACAGATATTACAGATCTGAGGCAACGGCAGGGATTGGGGTGACATCGTTTTCCAGGTTCGGGCAAATACAGTCTGTTGTGATTTTTAAAGCATGTCACCAGTTGCCAACATGTCACCAGTTGCTTACTTCTCTGTGAATAAAGTTCCTTAAATTTCTTTCGCATTTCTCAATATGGCAGGAAAGCTTCTATGGGAGGTATTCTTCCACCCCCACCCCACAAAATAAAAAGAAAGAAAACTTAAACACATGGCCAGCCCTCTACTGCCTGCTGGAGTCTCCTTGCATCTAGCAATATTCTCAAGATATTGGCCCACAACATTGCTTCTCAGACTTAGTTGAGTATTAGCACTCCTGGGGAGCTGTAAAATTCTAGTGCCCAGGTCATACCATAGACCAATTTCATGAGAATTCTCCCTGAGCCTGGGCAGGCAACCTAAGGAATGTATATTTTTTAAAGTTTTCCAGATGATTCCAGTGATTTTCCAGTCAAGTTCAATGTTCTACAAATTCCTCTTGGGGTTTTATTTCATCAGGGAACAAGTTTAGATAAATCCCTACCTGATTATAAGTATCTAGAGCAGAGGTCAGGATCCAGCTCACAGCCTGTTTGGTAAATAGCACAGCCATGATCATTGATTTACATGTTGCTTTCTGTTTATCGTGACCGAGTTGAGTATTACAACAGAGTCCACAACGACAAAAATATTTACTGTCTCTCCTTTAAGAAGAAGTCTGCTAAGAACTGACTTTTCTGATTCATCTCTCCCTCCCACAGTGAAGATCCAGCAGAGGACTTTGCACTTAGTAGGGGCTCAGATGAATAAAATTGAAGTCAAGTGAACTGAAATGAACTGCTTTAAATTGAATCTTCTTCAACATATTATCTGAAAAGGATCTGAGGTGTTAGGCCTCCCAGGAGTATTTGCATTTTAATAAGTAACTCATAAAGCCCCCAAAGCCTTTATTTGAAGACTGAAAGAATACCTAATTGCTGAAATTGCAAGCACCTGTAATTATGAATGTGCACTTCTACTAGATTGAGAAATCTCTCCCAGAACCCCTCAGATGGCACCAGGGAGGCAGCCACTCAGCTTACCTGAGTACAAAATCTGTCCTATTAAAACATGCTCATTGGAGGATTTGATAGTCCTTACTGTTTGAAAAAAAAAAAAATCTCCAATTTTTATTTGGTTTGTTTGTACTTCTTTTTGTCAACACAATAACCTCTCCCTTTAGGAAAACTCTAATTGGTTTGCTGCCCATTCTCTAATTTCTAGAATTGTTTTGGTTTTTTTGGATGTTTGTTTTTTTAGTTGGGTCTCACTCTAGAGCACAGTGACGTGATCACAACAATCATGGCTCACAACAGTCTCGACCTCCTGGGCTCTGATGAGTCTTCAACCTAGGAATCCAGAGTAGTTGGGACTATAGTCATGTGCCACCACACCTGGCTAATTTTTTTTTATTTTTTATTTTTTTATAGAGACGAGGTTTTGCTATGTTGCCCACTCTGGTCTTGAACTCCTGTGCTCAAGCAATCCTCCCACCTCAGCCTCCCAGAGGGCTGGGATTATAGGCATGAGTCACTGCACCCAGCCAAGGGATGTTTTATTTTAATTGTAAACAGATGTGTCAGAATAAATATATTGGCAAAATTCTTTATTTGAATTTTGCTCTATGAGTGATGAAAAATTGCTCTGAATTAAATTCTCTCAATTCCAACTCAGCTGGGGAATTTCTCAGCCAACTCCATTGATACAAAGGTTTCTAAGATCCTTATGAACTGAGATGTTCTTAAATTGTAATGAATTGACATGGTTGCTCATCAAGAACAAGTGTTGCTCTTGCATCTTCCAGGGGAAGAGCTTTGGGAGAGTGACTTCCAGAAGAGTCAAGAGAGAGCACTCTAACCAAGGAGTCAGATAGACCAAGGTTTGAATTCGGACTCTTTTTGGTTACTAGTCACTGAACTTGAACAACTTAGTGAACCTCTCTCAACATTAGTTTTCTCAAGCGTAAATGAGATATAATAAGATAATTGTATGGAATAACGATTTACAAAGTACTAGCACAGTGCCCGGCACATACTAAGCATTAAACAAATGCTATGTCACTGTTAGGGAGCTTACTCACATCTTGAAATAGATGACGCTAGGGAATTCTAACTCATATTTTCATAAAATGAAGACTCGTGATATGCCGTGCTATAATTGCTGCATCAGATTTGTGTGAGTTTAATTTATAAACACAATATTGTTACAATATCTACCAAGCAAAATATTCCAGTATTTTATGACTTTACCACAATAGCTAACTCTCCCTCTCCCTGTCTTCACATTCTTCCTCCCTAAGAAATCATTCTGTCTACTGAATTATTATAACTTTCTCCTGCTCAGAAAGTGTGAATGGCTTCTTCCTCCTGCACAGCAAACAAAAACTCTTCTGTTTGCTTTCAACAACCATGGTGATCCAGCTCCCGAGGAATGGAGCCTACTAAGTCCGAGCACAGGTTATTTTTCTTTCATGCTGACTTCTCTCTCTACTTCACAATTATGTCATGCTAATCCTCTTCTCTGTAGTCTCAGTTGTGAACCCCTAGGGCCTTACCCCCTCTTCCTTCTGTATTCTCACATCATGTCCATTCTTTAAGATTTAGCTTTAGTGCAGCATTCTTCCTGATAAAGATTCATTCAGTTCTCTTGAATTTCTCCTTTATTTGTAAACTTGTTAACAATTGTAGTCTGTGGCACACAATTTAACATTTTACTAGACAACTTCTTTCACTCTTTAATGATGCTTTTTGTGTTCTAGTTGTAGTTATTTAACCTATGATTCACTGGTTTGGAAATATCTCTCAAAATCTTTCTGTAGATCATGTTTCTAAACCATGTATACCATCTGCTGTGAGGGATGTCAAAATTTAGTGTTAGACACAGCTAAATTCAAGTTCATGCTCTGTGACTTTGGGTCAGTTTCTGACCTACTATAGTCCAAAGTTTCTTTAATTATAAATGTAGGTGTTGTTATAGAAATTAAGTGGTATAATATCTAGTGACTGACACATAGAAACTATTCAGTAAGTACTCATTATGATTTTATTTTCTTTTTTTATTTTATTTATTTTTTTATTTGAGTTGGAGTCTCACTCCAGCGCCCAGACTGGAGTGCAGTGGCCTCTCCCGGCCACCGCAGCCTCGACCTGCTGGGCTCCGGCAATCCTTCTGCCTCAGCCGTCCGAGTAGCCAGAACTACAGGCGCGCGCTACCACGCCCGGCTAACTTTTGATTTATTGTAGAGATGAGGTCTCGCCAAGTTGCCCAGGTGGGTCTCGAACCCGCGGGCTCAGGCAATCCACTCACCTTGGCCTCCCAAAGGCGTGGGATTACAGGCCGAGCCACTGATCCCGGCTTCGTTATGATTTTATACTTGACTGAATAAATGGTACCAGTGAAATTCAATTGTCTGTGTCTCACACAACATGTTTTAGCTTGGTGTTCCCCAGAAAGCAGAGCTTGAGGCAAATCTTGGGTGCTACCACTTTATGAGGGAGTGCAATGCAGGGAATCTGGAGTGAGGAAAAAGGGAAATGGGGCAGAGAAGAAGGTGCTTTATAGAGCTGGCTGCCTCCGTGTATGGAGTGCTACTGATTGCTCGTTCTTGCAGTAGCATCTTCAGAGAGGCACATGAGCTACTGCATGTCAGGGTGGTACAGCCAGAGGAGGAATGTCTTCCATTGGCCAAAGCCTCTTCCCACAGGACACTAATTCCCCCAGACTGCTAGCTTCTGGTGGGTTCAGAGCAGATTCCCAGTATCACAAGTCTCAGCTTGGGTGGAAGACAGGGAGAACTAGACATGGCTGTGAGGCAAGGCCCTATTGGGTTGTGACTAGGAGCCCAGGAAGAGTTTGTCATAGAAGCCAGCAGGGACAAATCAGAGGGTCAAAGGCTTCAGAAAAAATTAAGGCCAAGAAGTCAGTTAAACTATGAGAAAATTGAATTATTTTATAATTTGTTTTCCTTCTCTATATTTGTTTTGGAACTTCTCCAAAGATTTTGTATATCCCCTTCCCATGAACGCTGATGAAAATGTATATTTCTTACAAATATGTTTTTTTATTATAATAACAACAAATGCTCTGTGCAGAGAACTTTAAAAATAGGAATAAGCAGATAAGAAAATAAAAATACATAGCTGGGTTTGGTGGCTCAGCCTGTAATCCCATGCCTTGGGAGGCTGAGGTGAGTGGATTGCTGAACCCGCAGGTTTGGGACCCGCCTAGGCAACTTGGTGAGACCTCATCTCCACAATAAATCAAAAAAATTAGCCGGGTGTGGTAGCGCACACCTGTAGTTCCAGCTACTTGGAAGACTGAGGCGGAAGGATCACTGGAGCCCAGCAGGTCGAAGCTGCAGTGGCTGGGAGCGGCCACTGCACTCCAGTCTGGGCGACAGAGTGAGACTCCAACACAAAAAAAAAGAAAAAGAAAATAAAAATACTGCAAAGCCAGGAGCAGTGGGGCATGCCTATAGTCAAAGCTACTCAGAAGGCTGAGGCAGGAGAATCATTTGAACCCAGAAGCTCGAGGCTAGCCTGAGCAACATAATAAGATTCTGTCTCTAAATATATATGTATATATTTTTTAATTTTTAATTTTAAAGATGTGGGGTACGATTCAGGGCTAGATATACAAGTATTCATTATGTAGGTATCCTTGTTGATGAGGTATGACCTCCCTCCCCTGGCAGTTTTCTACTACTGCCAATCCTGCACCCCCCCTCCCGTTATATATATGTAATTTTTTCAAAATCTCTTTATTATGATATATATTATTTTTAGTTGACTTTTTTAAAACTTAATATACTTTGGATAGCTCTGTGTGTTAATAAATAACCGTCTAGAATCTCATTTTTAGTGACTTTATAACGTTTCATTTTATATATGAATATGCTTCATATGTGTTATATGGTTCTAAATTACCTGTTTGAACCATAATTTGTTTCATCAGTCTCTTATTATTGGGCATTTATGTTGCTTAAATTTTTACAATTATTAACAACACCAAAGTAAACAGGTAAATATCGTAATGATGAATTCCTAGGAGAGAACTTGCTGGCTTAAAGGTATGCATCCTTTTTAATGCTTAGGTACATATTATCAACTTCTCCAAAAAAGTTGTACCAATTTAAACGTCTCTAGCCGTGTAAGATTAAGATATACAGTTCCAGATCTGCAGATTCTACTTAATGGCTCTGACCACTGCTGGTCACACCGAGCATGTTGAGACTGCCCAAACCCGATTCTGGTCAATCAGCACTCCATCTTATCATCAGATGGGGTTGTAAAGGCTCTCAGAGTCCTGGAGCTACCCTTCTTTTTACTTTCATCTCTACCTGAGAAACTCATCAACCTTATCATCACATTCAGTATATAATATTCATCTTGGCTGGGACACTTTGGAAGTCAACGCTAGTTAGAACAAATGACATTATCCCAGGCCTGGCTAGGACATTTGTGCTCTGGTGAAAGTAATTCCCACATATGCAATCCTGAGTAACCTGTTTGCCAACCTTACAGCACTAAACCACAATTTTCTATGTTGCATAATCCTTTCAACTCTTGGAAACACATTTGCTTGCCCAGTTAGGCTGTTGGTGTGCATAAAACAATAATAAGCATTTACACCGGGCTTTTAATCTTCAAAGTATTTGTGAACATTAACTAATTAATTTTCACAACACTTTAGTAAGATTAGTAAGAGTGCTGTTCCGCCTCTGAAATAAAAACAGCATAAACCACTGAAACATCTGACACATCACAAAAAACCCAAGACCCAATCGTCTGGAAAGAGAAGATTGCTGATTACCAGCTCAGTCATGAGAGTGAAGAAGAGCTGGGAAGGCGAGCAATTTTTCTAGGATCACAAAAGGACTCAGCAGCAGGGCATTTGAAATTTTACTTTACTAGTGCCCGCTGGTATGCTTGAGCCAAAAAGCAGTTCAACTGCAGTAATTCAGTCAAAACTCTGTACAAGAGTTAAGGATCCCTGACAAATTCAAGGTCACCTACATGTAACTAAATAATGTGAGAAAAAGGTATGAAGAAAGAGTCATAAATATTCAAATTAATGATATGAGGAAAGAAAATGTATCTCAGAAAACAGGCACACAGGGCATTGAATTTAAAGGTTAGGCATTAATGAAGAAATTCAAAATATAAATGCAAATGACAAGTGACTATGCAGTGAATTCTAAGAGGAGTCTTCCGCGAATTCCTACATTGATGTGTATCTGTACCAGCTACAGCAAATAACTTTGGCAATTAAAACCTGTAAAATTCCTAAGAACAGGTAAACACACAGCTTTTTTCACTTTGGAGGACAAAAACCTAACTTGTTTTGTACATCTGGAACCTAGAGATTACTTTGACCTTTGTGCCTTGAATAGATAATAAAGAATTCTAAGTTTTGAAACTTTCCATCATCAGCTAAATTCTTAACTTCATTGTGCTCCAGGTTCTAGTCTAAGAAGATACATGTTATTTGCTGCCACATTTCTACTTTATGTAGATGGCAAACACAATGGACATTCTGGCAAAATTGTGCTAGCCTCCTGCAAATCGGAATAATAATGACAGCAGTAATAATATAATGATCTATTGTGTATGCAAATATTGTTTACAATAATATCGTCTATTGGTACTAGATCCTCAAAGTGTAAATAACAACAATATAGTTCGAAAAAGTATGGACTTCAGCAAAAAAGCCCTGACTTTGAACTGCAGTACTTACTGTCGCATGTTAGCTGTCTGTCATTGAGCAGATTATCTACCTTCTCTGATCCCTAAGTCACCCATCTGTAAAATGAGGATGATGATATGACTTAGAAGTCTGATGACCAGTGACCTTTCCTTGACTCCATATTCCCTTCTAACAACTGCCCTGTTTTTCTGCTCTTTTAAAAGAATTGTCCATTCTCTGTCTCTGTGTCCTGATTTCTCCATCTCTCTGCAGCCCACAAGTAAGCTCCTGTCCCTACCTGCACTCCACTGAAACTTTTCAAGGGCAACTTAGAAAACTAATATTCAATCCTCAGTCCTCACCCACCTAGACTCTCAGCAGCTAGTCCTCAGTGGGCATGGCTGAACACATCTTTTCTTCTGAATTATGTTTTTCTCTCAGCTCCCTTAATATCACACTTGCCTAGATTTTCTATCATCTCAGTAGTGATTATTTTTCTGTCCTTTCCTCTGATTTTCCTTTTCCTGCATGATTCTAAATGCAGGCATTTCCAAGAACTCTATTCTTGTCCATATTCTATACCTATTTCTGACTCCTGGAAGATGTCATCATATCTCATAACTTCAAATAGAATATATATTCACATCTCCAGCCCAGATCATTTTTCTTTTTTTTTTTTTTTTAAGTTGGAGTTTTACTCTGTCACCCAGGTTGGAGTGCTGTGACACAATCATAATTCACCACAGCCTTTACCTCCTGGACTCAGGCAATCCACCCACCTTAGCCTCCCAAGTAGCTGGGACTACAGACACATGCCACCACACTTGGCTAATTTTTTTTATTTTTTGAAGAGACGAGTTCTCAATATGTTGCCCAGGCATGTCTTGTATTCCTGGGCTCAATCAATTCTTCTGCATTAACCTCCCAAAGTACTGGAGTTTTTAGGTGTGAGCCACCATGCCCAACCCCAGATCATTTTTTTAAGCTCCATATTGGCAAATACAACAGTCTACTCAACATCTGCTCTTTTAAGAAATAGTTCAAACTTTGCATACTCAAAATTATGACATCTATCCATTCACGCCATCCTCCATTCTGCCAAATTTTCTTCAACAGATCTTCTCCATCTTTTTTTTTTTTTTTTGAGTTGGAGTCTCACTCTGTCACCCAGGCTAGAGAGTACAGTGGCACACTCATGGCCACTGCGACCTCGACCTGCTGGGCTCTGGCGATCCTTCCACCTCAGCCTTGCAAGTAGCCAGAACTACAGGCGTGCACTACCACACTAGCTAATTTTTTATTTATTGAAGAGACAAGGTCTCGCCAAGTTGCCCGGGCTGGTCTCCAACCCGCGGACTCAGGCAATTTACTCACCTCGGCCTCCCAAAGTGCTGGGATTACAGGTTGCATCACCGTGCCCGATCCCTCTCCATCTTTTTTAGTGGCACTGCTATCATCCAGTTGCTTATGCTGAAAACCTAGGAAGCATTGTTGATTCTTCCTCTTTCACTGTTTAGCTCTCTAACCCCTCCACTCATATGCCCAATCCATCAGCCGGTCTTGTTTGCTCTACCTGAAAATACATACTGCTTCCAACCACTTCCCCTATGTTCACAATAACCACCCTAGTTCAACCTGACAACGTCTCACTTGGATTAATAAACTTTACTTGCTTTCTCTAATGCTTTTTCTCTTATCCCACTGTAGTCCATTCTTCCTGTAACAGTGCATATAAAAGTATTGCCTGGGAACATAACTCAACTCTTAAATTTATCCTATACAGCCACCAGTGGTTTTCCAATGGCCATTATAATAAAATCCAAACTCCTGAGCAAGTTCTAAGAGGTCCTACATAAAATGATCATGCCTAGCCCCTCGACCTTGCTCACTGTGACCCTCTTTATAGTACTAGAATACAACAGGTACAGTTGGATTTTAAAGAATTTGTGCTTGTATTTTTCCCTTATTGAAAAACTCAAGCCCTAGATTTTCACATGGCTGCCTCCCTGACAATCCAAATCTCAACTCAAATGTCAATTCCTTAGAGACTTTCTTTGACAATCTAAATAAGGTTGTCTCTACACGCTTACAAACACACACACACACACACACACACACACACACACACACACACTCACACACACACACACTTTCTTCTCCATTAATCTTTCTAAATTTTTTCAAAATACTTATTACTATCTGAAATTATATTAATTGTGTATTTATTATCTGCCTTCTCTATTAGAAGATTATCTAAAGTCAAAAGCTTAGGTCTTCTCTTCTACATCCCCCACAACTAGTAGAGTTTTTGCTTTACTCATGTGCACTCATTATTTTTTTTATGTTATAAATGAAAATCCAATTCAAACTGGCTTAAGGAGAAATAGAAAAAATAAATGTAACCTGATTTTTGAGGAAGAGATTTAACTTAAGATATGGCTGGAACCAGATTCCTATGATTGACACATTAGTGTTATGCGTTTCTCAGTCTCTTGGCTCAGTTTTTCTTCTCTATTAATTTCTTCTCAGGCACACTGGGCAAGGAAAACTTAACCAGTGAAACTTCCTGAATAACAAGATGCTTACAGTTCTT
The DNA here is from genome assembly GCF_000164805.1 of Carlito syrichta. Lineage (NCBI taxonomy): Eukaryota > Metazoa > Chordata > Mammalia > Primates > Tarsiidae > Carlito > Carlito syrichta. The sequence continues at coordinate 219,422 of NW_007246458.1, forward strand.
GTTCTCTGAAAAGGGAAGAGAGACACTGTTTTGCCCACTTTTTTAGCCCTAAAACCTAAAACAGTGGCTGTAACATAGTAGATATTTGTTAATATTTATAAAATTAATTAATAAAAGAGGGTTCTTTTGTTGCAGCATCCACACATCAACTCCTATAAAAGACTTTATTGTCCCATTCAAGAAGGGTCACACTGAGAAATCACCTGGATCACATGTTCATGCCAGCAGACAGAGTTCCATCAAAATCACTAATGACAAGCAGCTCCCACTGACAAAAGTATGATGAACAGACCAAAGATTCTTCTTTTACTTAAGATTTTTTATTTTGAAGATGTGGGGCGCAATTCAGAGTTACGTATACAAATGGTCATTATGCAGGTACCCTTGTTGATGAGGTGTACCCTGCCCCCACTCCCCTGGCAGTGTCCCACAAGTGGTTAGGATTCTCACTCTCACCACTGCAGCCCAGGCTTGATTACTGGTCAGGAAAATATTGCTTCTGTCTACGGCCATACCACCCTGAATGTGCCCAGTCTCGTCAGACCAAAGATTCTAACGCAAACACTTAACTGGTTAGGTTGATTTAAAGACTGAGTTAATATTTGTAAGAGATCCTAATCCAACACAGAAAAAAAATTTCAACAAATACTACATTCTTTCACTACTTCAAATGCTTTAACCTACATGGGGCATAAGAGTGGCTTTTGTATTAATTGGATTCCACCTAGTACTTGGAAGACTTAAGACTACTTGAGAAGGATATGTTTATAAATTGCTATGTCTGAAAAACCAGTCTCATACAAAGATTCTTTTGGATCTGGAAACATAAGCCATTTGAGTTTCAGATAACTGTTATTCTATTTGCCTGTGGAATCTCAGCTTAAGATGCCAGGAAATAACTTTTTGCAGGTTTTTGGGTCCATCTACTTTTCTATTCCATACAGCATGCCCATGTTAACTGTCTGCCTTTGCCAAAGTTCTCTCTTACCATAGATGGATGATAGGCAGAACTTCAAATGATATGGTTTTGGCCTCTTCTTGTGAGGTAAATTTTGTGATGTGCATTTTTGGGGGAGTGGAAAGACAATGGGAGAATAAGTATTTCTGTCTTTACTGGGATTTGATTTCACTAAGAATGTACTGTCTTATTTACTCACATTCATTGTCCTTCTGTACATTCTATATATTTATCTAGTCAACTCATCCTTCCATTTTCCTAGAGTAAATGTTTTACCTTACATCTTCTCTTCAACTCTGAGACAACTGCTCCCCACTTCTTAATTTCAACTAAAAGAATTGTTCTTATTCTTCTAAGCAAGTGGAAGTTATCAAAAGAAAACATCCACATGCTCCCACCACTAATACACTCTTTTTCTTGCACATAATCTGCTATTTCTGTAGATGAACTGCCTGTGTGTCTATCAAGGAAGGGTCATGCCCATCAATTGTGCACTGGATTTACCTCTCTCATCTATTCAAGGACATTGGTTTAGCTAGCATTTATTCTCTCTTTAAGAATCTTTCGGCTGGGCTCGGTGGCTCAGCCTGTAATCCCAGCGCCTTGGGAGGCCGAGGTGAGTGGATTGCCTCTACAATAAATCAAAAACTAGCCAGGCATGGTAGCGCACGCCTGTAGTTCCGACTACTTGGAAGGCTGAGGCGAAAGGATCACCAGAGCCCAGCAAGTCGAGGCTGCGGTGGCCGGGAGGGTGCCACTGCACTCCAGTCAGGGCGACAGAGTGAGACTCCAACTCAAAAAAAAAAAAAGAATCTTTCATTTCCCCTCTGAGGGAACCAATAACATTAATGTGCAAACATACTTGCACAATCTCTCTTTATCAAACATATCTATCTAACAATTGCCTAATTTCTTCATTCCCGTTGATGGCAATTTGCCTGTGAAATTGCTGTCTCTACTTTCTTTCCCCATCTCCCTTTTGAACCCAATCCAATAAGGCTTTTTTACCCCTACCACTCCACTGAAACCACTCTTTCCAAGGTCATCCTAGAGCTCCATGCTGCTGGATCCCATGATCAAATCTCAAGTTCCATCTTACTCAGCAAAAACAATAAATGCACAATATTTTTTATTATCTTTCTTCTTGAATACCTTCTTCACTTTTGGGACATCACTTTCTTCGAATTCTCCTCCTAGCTCATTGGGCTGTTTCATTCATTCTCCTGCTTGCTCTTCTTCATATTGCCAACCCCTAAATATTCTAATGATTTGGGACTTTATCCACAGACTTCTCTTACCTGTCTCCATTCTGCATTAGGAATTGTCACCCAAATTGCTAAACACACATCTCTAGCCTCTTGCTTTCCTTTGATTTCCCAACTCATATACCAAATTCCTATTCAGTATCTCCATTTGGAATTTTAATAGGCTTCTCAGACTTAACATGCTTGTGGAAACTCTCTCCGACTAAATCCTTGATCCACAGAAACCCCCAACATGATCCTTCCCATTTCAGTTAGTGGCAACTTCATTCTTCAATCTATTGGGAAACTACTAGCTCTGCCTTCAAATATATCCAGAAAGTAACCGCTTCACAACCCTGTAGTTGCTATATCTAGTTCAAGCATCCCTCATTTTGCATGAATTATTCTAATAGCTCTATTACCTACCACAAATGATTTTTTCATACAGAAGCCATCATATATGCCAGGTCATGTTACTCCTCTGCTCAAAACTGTCCAGTGGCTCCCCATGACTTAACTAATAGAATCCAAACTCCTTACCAGGACCTAATGGACCCTACATGACCTGCCTCCTGACTACTTTTCCAACACTTTTCTCTACCCTTTTCCCCCTCACTCATTCAACCCTAGTCATGCCACTCTTCAGCGGATATGTCAAGTTCACTCCTACTTTAGGGTCTTTGTATACTCTGTTAGTTCCATCTAGAACACTGTTGCCTAAAAGTTTCATATCCCCACTCTATCCAGTCCTCAAAGTTCTTTCCTGACCATCCTATCTAAAGCAATTTTTCCTTTCCTCTTACAGAGCTCATTTTTTCCTTTTAGAAATTATCGCCACATGATATGTATATTAGTCAGCGTCTGGTCGGGAGACAGAAACCACACCAGGTATTTGATCAGAGAAAATTTAATATAAATAAGTATTAACTAGCGGGAGGTAGTTAACTAGGGAGTCTAGATATAACATGTGCCCAAAGGCAACTACCACCTTTATGCTGAAGAAGAGTGTATAATAAAGGAGATAAGGACTAGGAGAGTCCCCTACCACAAAACTGAAATTCAGACCTTTCCAGAGAAGGCATGACTACCACAAGAACATGCCATCTAGCTGTGGCAAACAAATTAGCCAGAGGATATAGACTAACACTGGTCTTTGATAGCTGTTTGCGCTCACTAAAGGGTGCGGGTAGTTGTAACTGGGTTCTAAAATTGGTCTATCATTGCCAGAGGATGTGACCAGGTCAGACTTCTGTTGCTGGGAGGTACAGGAAATGGCTCTGGTGAAGGACAGCATGACCTAAAAATATAGCTGGAGCTCACCTGCAGAATCTACCAAGCTTCCTCACTAAATATTAAATGTTAAAAATGGAGGACTAGACTCTTTTTTTTTTTTTTTTTTTT